>NW_028162562.1:0-2500 GCF_964263955.1 Coregonus lavaretus
TCTGTCTCACTGTCTCTCTCTCCATCTCTCTCTCTGTCTGTCTGTCTGTCTTTCTCTATCTCAATTCAATAGACTTTATTGACATGGCAAGTAAAATTACTTACATTGTCAAACGTATACATATAACAAAAATGGTGGGACCAACAGCAATAATAATAGTAGTAGTGGAAATGGGATTACCATTAACAGCAACTACAACAACAATAATAATGAGATTAACAATACATTAAAGCAATAGTAGTCGTCCAATCTTTTTCTGAAAGACATCGGAGCCTAGAAAACCCCCAAAGTCTTCATCCCATCTCTGCCCCACTGAAGCCCCCCTGGTAACCGTGGAGCAGACCCCATCTGAAGCTGGCCTGCCCACAGCGCTTCACTCTTTCCCCAATTGACTCTAGCTGAGGAGGCCCCTCATACACCTTTAAAGCGTTTGAGAGTACCTTGACATCCTCACCCCCTGTAATAAAAACTGTCACGTCATCTGCATACACAGACAGTGCTATCGTGGGACCCTTCATTACACCTGGCACAGAGAAACCAGTAAGCTTCGCTCTTAAAAAACAAAGCATTGGTTCAATCGCCAGACTATATAACTGCCCTAAATTGGGCATCCCTGCCTGATGCCCCTTTGGACAGGGATGGGACAACTCAAACCACCCCCCACATTCACCATACACGAGGCCCCAGCATACAGTAAATTCATCCAAGACAAAAAAAACATCCCCAAACCCAAAGGCTTTCATTGTTTTAAACAAGTACTGGTGGTCCACACGATCAAAAGCCTTCTCCTGATCCAAAGAAAGTAAACACACATTTACATCAGACAGTTTACAAATGTCTAAAACATCTCTTATTAGAAACAAGTTTTCAACAATAGAGCGATCAGGTACACAGTAGGACTGGTCCTTGTGGACCAACAATCCCAGATACTCTTTCAACCTGTTTGAGAGACATTTAGAAACAATTTTATATTCTGCACACAGCAAAGCAACAGGTCTCCAATTTTTTATGGCCAAATACCCCTTTTTTGGCAACAGTGAAAGTACCGCACGTTGACAAGATACAGGAAGAGAGCCCTCATGAAAAGATTCACACACCACTTCATAAAAATCCTCCCCAATAGACCCCCAAAAGTGCTTATAAAACTCAGATGGTAAACCATCAATGCCAGGGCTCGGCCTGTTGAGAGCTGCATAACTGCTGTGGACAGCTCTAGCAGTGTAATGTCAGAGTCCAATGCGACTCTTTGCTCAGGTCCCAATTGTTTTCGAATTCTTTGTGGGTCTTTGTAATCTGAGGGAAATATGTGTCTCTAATATGGTCATACATTTGGCAGGAAGTTAGGAAGTGCAGCTCAGTTTCCACCTCATTTTGTGGGCAGTGTGCACATTGCCTGTCTTCTCCTGAGAGCCAGGTCTGCCTACGGTGGCCTTTCTCAATAGCAAGGCTATGCTCACTGAGTCTGTACATAGTCGAAGCTTTCCTTAAGTTTGGGTCAGTCACAGTGGTCAGGTATTCTGCCACTGTGTACTCTCTGTTTAGGGCCAAATAACATTCTAGTTTGCTCTGTTTTTTTGTTTGTTCTTTCCAATGTGTCAAGTAATTCTCTTTTTGTTTTCTCATGATTTGTTTGTGTCTAATTGTGTTGTTGTTGTTGTTGTTGTTGTCCTGGGGCTCTGTGGGGTCTGTTTGTGTTTGTGAACAGAGCCCCAGGACCAGCTTACTTAGGGGACTCTTCTCCAAGTTCATCTCTCTGTAGGTGATGGCTTTGTTATGGAAGGTTTGGGAATCGCTTCCTTTTAAGTGGTTATACAATTTAACGGCTCTTTTCTGGATTTTGATAATTAGCTGGTATTGGCCTAATTCTGCTCTGCATGCATTATTTGGTGTTTTATGTTGTACACTGAGGATATTTTTGCAGAATTCTGCATGCAGAGTCTCAATTTGGTGTTTGTCCCATTTTGTGAATTCTTGGTTGGTGAGCGGACCCCATACCTCACCACCATAAAGGGCAATGGGTTCTATAACTGATTCAAGTATTTTTAGCCAGATCCTAATTGGTATGTCAAGTTTTATGTTCCTTTTGATGGCATAGATGGCCCTTCTTGCCTTGTCTCTCAGATCGTTCACAGCTTTGTGGAAGTTACCTGTAGCGCTGATGTTTAGGCCGAGGTATGTATAGTTTTTTGTGTGCTCTAGGGAAACAGTGTCTAGATAGAATTTGTATTTGTGGTCCTGGCAACTGGACCTTTTTAGAACACCATTATTTTTGTCTTACTGAGATTTACTGTCAGGGCCCAGGTCTGACAGAATCTGTGCAGAAGATCTAGGTGCTTCTGTAGGCCCTCCTTGGTTGGTGACAGAAGCACCAGATCATCAGCAAACAGTAGACATTTGACTTCAGATTCTAGTAGGGTGAGGCCAGGTGCTGCAGACTGTTCTAGTGCCCTCACCAATTCGTTGATATATATGTTGAAGAGGGTGGGGTTAAACTGCATCC
>NW_028162562.1:7500-15812 GCF_964263955.1 Coregonus lavaretus
TGCTGTGATCTCCCCAATCAACCCCGACCCCAACGGGCGGCTATCTAAGGCATGAACGGGAAAAGGTTTGTCAACAGGTAGGAGAGGGATCCCTAAATCTAAACAAAACTTTCGATCAACAAAATTCCCAGCTGCGCCTGAATCTACTAGCGCCTTATGCTGGGAATGAGGTGCAACCTGTGGAAAACAAACAGGTATACAAAAGTGCGCAACAGAGAGCTCTGGGTAAGTGGGGCGTCTACTCACCTGGGAGGGCTCCCCAGTGCGTGGCCTGTTGTCTTCTCCCCCGGAGAACCCTCCCCAGCACCTGGCCGCAGTGTGCCCTCCACGACCGCACTTGGTGCAGGAGACAGGCCCCCTCGGGCTCCTCCTCCTCCTTTCTCTAGCGCCGGCACCCCCGAGCTCCATAGGGCTCGGCTCGGAGGCGCCGGAGGGCGGAATGGACGGACCCCCCTCGGGACGTCCACGGGTGGCCAGCAGGGTGTCCAGACGGATGGACATATCGACCAACTGGTCGAAGGTTAGATTGGTATCCCTGCAGGCCAACTCACGTTGAACGTCCTCCCGTAGGCTACATCGAAAATGGTCGATGAGGGCCCGTTCATTCCACCCTGCGTCCGCTGCTAGAGTCCGTAACTCCAGCGCAAACGCCTGTGCGCTCCTCCTCCCCTGTCTCAGGTGGACTAGACGCTCCCCCGCCGCTTTGCCCTCAGGTGGATGGTCGAACACGGCCTTGAAGCGACGGGAGAACTCGGCGTAGGAGATGGTGGTGGCGTCCATCTTCCTCCACTCGGCGTTGGCCCATTCCAACGCCTTGCCCGTGAGACAGGAGATGAGGGCGGAAACGCTCTCGTGTCCCGAGGGCACCGGGTGTACAGTGGCCAGGTAGAGCTCCACCTGCAGGAGGAACCCCTGACACCCGGCAGCTGTTCCGTCATACGCCCTCGGGAGCGAGAGCCGAATCCCCCTGGGTTCCGGACCTGGGACTGGTGGACCGGCCGATGAGGTTGGCAGGGTAGGTGGAGGTGTGGGTACCCCTCTGGCCTCCCATCGGTGCAGGGTGTTGATGACGTCCTGTAGAGCGGTCCCCAGTTGTCGTATCTGGTCATCCTGGCCGCGGACATGCTCCTCGAGCGACTCAGGCGTGACTGTTGATCCTGCTGATTCCATTCAATGGGTGTGTGATTCTGTCAAGGGGTGCTGAAGGTGGGTGTGGTGCAGGAATCAAGCGCAGGACGCAGAAGCTCAGTCCAAAAGACTTTAGTGAAATATTCACATAGTAAATGAGTACAATAAGCCCGGAGGCGAAATAACGGCGCACACAGGCGTCAAACAAACGGCGTACTAACATGTGCGAAAACCTCTCCAAACACTGGAGGGAAGTACGTAGCTCAAACACCAAAACAGAAGAGCAATCACACACAAACACAGACACACACAACGAGAACTAAATAGGACACTAACGAGGACTAACTAGACACAGGTGTACAACATCAAGACAAAACCAAACGAACATGAAACATAGATCGGTGGCAGCTAGTACTCCGGGGACGACGACCGCCGAAGCCTGCCCGAACCAGGAGGAGGAGCAGCCTCGGCCGAAACCGTGACAAGCAATAATAATAGTAGTAGTGGAAATGGGATTACCGTTAACAGCAACTACAACAACAATATTAATGAGAATAACAATACATTAAAGCAATAGTAGTTGACCAATCTCAACATGACTGAGAAGACACATTACATGCTATGAAAGCCAAAACAAAACAGGAAATATTATTGACATTACATTACACTTTTCACTGGCTGTCCCTCAGGTTGTGGCAGGAGGACACATATTTGGCTGCCAAAATTGCTCTCTCTCTCTCTCTCTGTCTCTCTCTCTGTCTCTCTCTCTCTCTCTCTCTCTGTCTCTCTCATGAGATCTTGCATGGAGCCTCAGGCCGAGGGAGATTGACAGTTATTTTGTGTTTCTTCCATTTGTGAATAATTGCACCAACTGTTGTCACCTTCTCACCAAGCTGCTTGGCGATGGTCTTGTAGCCCATTCCAGCCTTGTGTAGGTCTACAATCTTGTCCCTGACATTCTTGGAGAGCTCTCTGGTCTTGGCCATGGTGGAGAGTTTGGAATCTGATTGATTGATTGCTTCTGTGGACAGGTGTTAAGAGTGTGCTCCTAATCTCAGCTCGTTACCTGTATAAAAGGCACCTGGGACGCAGAAATCTTTCTGATTGAGAGGGGGTGAAATACTTATTTCCCTCATTAAAATGCAAATCAATTTATAACATTTTTGACATGCTTTTTTCTGGATTTTTGTTGTTGTTATTCTGTCTCTCACTGTTCAAATAAACCTACCATTAAAATTATAGACTGATAATTTCTTTGTCAGTGGGCAAACGTACAAAATCAGCAGGGGATCAAATACTTTTTTCCCTCACTGTATCTGTCTCTCTCTATCTGTCTGTCTCTCTCTTTGTCTCTCTCTTTGTCTCTCTCTTTCTCTCTCTCTCTCTCTCTCTCTCTCTCTCTCTCTCTCTCTCTCTCTCTCTCTCTCTCTCTCTCTCTCTCTCTCTCTCTCTCTCTCTCTCTCTCTCTCTTTGTCTCTCTGTCTCTCTCTTTGTCTCTCTGTCTCTCTCTATCTGTCTCTCTCTCTCTCTCTCTCTCTCTCTCTCTCTCTCTCTCTCTCTCTCTCTATCTGTCTCTCTCTCTCTATATATATATATATCTCTCTCTCTCTGTCTCTCTCGCTCTCTCTCTCTATCTCTCTCACTGTCTCACTCTCTCTGTCTCTGTGTCTCTCTATCCGTCTCTTTCTGTCTCTCTCTATCCGTCTCTCTCTGTCTCGCTATCTCTCGCTTTCTCTCTCTCTCTATCTCTCGCTGTCTCTCTCTCTCTCTCTCTCTCTCTCTCTGTCTCTGTCTGTCTCTCTGTCTCTGTCTCTCTCTCTCTCTCTCTCTCTCTATCTCTCTCACTGTCTCTCTCTCTCTGTCTCTGTGTCTCTGTCTGTCTCTTTATCTGTCTCTCTCTATCCATCTCTATCTGTCTCTCTCTCTATCTCTCTTTATCTGTCTTTATCTGTCTCTCTCTCTCTCTCTCTCTCTCTCTCTCTCAATTCAATTCAATTCAATTTAAGGGCTTTATTGGCATGGGAAACGTGTGTTAACATTGCCAAAGCAAGTGAAGTAGATAGTAAACAAAAGTGAAATAAACAATAAATATTAACAGTAAACATTACACTCAGAAGTTTCAAAAGAATAAAGACATTTCAAATGTCATATTATGTATATATACAGTCTGTCTCTCTCTTTGTCTCTCTCTCTCTCTCTCTCTCTCTCTTTCTATCTCTCTCTCTCTCTCTCTCTCTCTCTCTCTCTCTCTCTCTCTCTCTCTCTCTCTCTCTCTCTCTCTCTCTTTCTCTCTCTCAAAGTAGGTGATTTGGAGCATAAGTCAGGCCAGTCAGCTTCCTCAAAGCCCAACTCAGGCAACAGGCATCACAGCGTGAATAAGTCTGATGATTCAACCCTTAACATGGGCCTTGTCATGTTGGGTGCCTTACAAATGATATATCCATCCTATTTAGTTGCACAATGAGGTAGAGCCACCCACAGTACAGTCTAGTCCACTGGCTTAGTGGTTTAGCCTGGAATCCGAACCGATAAGCTCAATTTCACCATGATTCTAGCCTGATTACAGGCTATGTTTGGGTATAGAGCGGTAGATTGGGCGTAAACATTACCTCTATAACGATCATTATTCTGACTGCCAGTCTATCTGTCTGTCTATCTCTCCGTCTCGTCTGTTTGTGGGAATGGAGGAGACGTGATTGTCATGCAATATCTTTCACTGTTTTTGGCAATATATTAACAATACCAAATAACTCCCCTGAGATATGTCTGCATGTGTAGGCATATCATTACTCACACAAAACATTTCAACATTTCATCAAAATGGGCGAGATGTGAAACAATGGTTTTATCAAATAGCATCAGAGCTCAGGGCGATGTAATGCATTGAGATAGAAAAATGTCTGAACTGAACAAGACGTGTCTGAACAGAGTGTCTTTCATTCACTTTGATGGCCGCTTGGCAATGCAGCCATATGACAATACAACGAGTTCTGTTTTGTCAGCCTTCGAGAGAGATATCAAACTAACACTATCGTTCAACATTCTCACCATATAATATAATATATAAAATAATATAACCTCTTCTCTTTATTTTAATCTCTAATACAATATAAACATTATTTCTCTCTCCCCACTCTCTCTCTCCCCCTCTCTCTCTCTCTTTGTTCTCTCTGTTTTACAGTATAACGTTATTTGACTAGGTCTTCTGAACCTGACTGTGATGTGACTGACTGTTATAGAGGAATGACTGGCCTCAGGACAACTGGTTGAGAGGAGATGAATATGAGACAGGTTTAAAATGAGGAGAATTCACACTTTATGATTACTATATTGACACAGCTTCAGGCTAGGGAATGTTGGTATACTGTAGTAGATGTTTCACCTCTAACCACTGGTTCAGGGTCAGATATTGTTTTCCCATCAGATTGTTTTATGGTGAACAAATACTGATTATTGTATGGTTATCTGATCCCAGATCTGTGGTGATCGAGAGGTCATCTTCTGACATAAGTGACAGAGGGCAGTGATTGCTTGATGGGGGCGCCTTCCCCAGGCCATTGAAAACAAGTCTAGGAAGCTGTAGGTCTGTTCTATGTGCACTATTTCTATGCTTCCTGTTCTTAGGTTAATTTTTTGCATCTTTTTTCTTTCGGGTTTATACACCAGTTTCAAACAACTGAAAATACGTTATTTTTGGTTAAGGAAAATATATTTCACAGCGGTTTGGATGGTACAATGATTTTCTACACCATACTTGCTTGTTTTTAAATTAGGCAAACTATTAGAATTTAGCAACCTGTAAATGGCAGAGCGATTTCTGCATAGGGCACCTTTAATTGACCTGCCTGGTAAAATAAAGGTACAATAATAATATTAATAAAAAATAAAATAAAAAATGCTGCACTCTTCAAAGCTCCATTAAACACACAAAACAGACCTTAGATCAGTGTCTTAGTAGCAGTTGCCAGCGTTCCTAATGGGAGCAGAGATGAAGTGAGTCAGACAACAGAATAATGAATCAGTAAAGATCCCAGTGTGATCATGTGATACAACAGCACCGTGAGCTGGTTCAGCAAATTACCCCCTAATGTTTAATCATGTTTTGACAATTTCCCTGTTGTAATACTGTAATTGGGTCCTCTGGGCTTTGTTGAGTTCAACAGGGTGTATGTTGAATGACTTAACATATGTTTATGGAGGCTAGTCTAATGAACGCATTGTAAAGGCAATGTAAAATACACACACACACACACACACACACACACACACACACACACACAGGAATGCACACACACACACACTCACACACGTACACAGGCATGCACACAAGTACACGCACGCACACACGCACACACACACACAGTCCGTACACACAGTTCATACACACAGTTCGTACACACAGTCCCTATACACAGTGACACTGTACAGTCAGAGGATGTACCAAACACCATCATGTTTAACCCTGAAGGGGTGTGTAGTGACCTCTTCCTACTCTCAGCCATCATGTTTAACCCTGAGGGGGTGTGTAGTGACCTCCTCCTACTCTCAGCCATCATGTTTAACCCTGAGGGGGTGTGTAGTGACCTCCTCCTACTCTCAGCCATCATGTTTAACCCTGAAGGGGTGTGTAGTGACCTCCTCCTACTCTCAGCCATCATGTTTAACCCTGAAGGGGTGTGTAGTGACCTCCTCCTACTCTCAGCCATCATGTTTAACCCTGAAGGGGTGTGTAGTGACCTCCTACTCTCAGCCATCATGTTTAACCCTGAAGGGGTGTGTAGTGACCTCCTCCTACTCTCAGCCATCATGTTTAACCCTGAAGGGGTGTGTAGTGACCTCCTCCTACTCTCAGCCATCATGTTTAACCCTGAGGGGGTGTGTAGTGACCTCCTCCTACTCTCAGCCATCATGTTTAACCCTACAGTTATCTGATATGTAGGCCTGTTAATGTATAGTGCCCTACTTGCCAATGCAAAGGGTCGATATAGGTTACTGTACAAATAGGATGCCAGTGACACAATGTGGGCATGCACAATACTGTCCTTGTTACTGGCTTTGTGGGTTAATCGCTATACACAATGTGTTAAAACAATAGTGCTATTGACCAAGTCTAGGTCCAAAAAGGCTTCTTAACAGCTTCTACCCCCAAGCCATAAGACTCCTGAATAGCTAATCATGGCGACGCGGACTATTTGCATTTCACTGTAAGGTATTCGGCTCATGTGGCAAATAAAATTTGATTTGATTTGATTTGAATGTAAGATGTTGTTTGCTGTGTTTATTTAGCTTCTGATTTTTATTGTTGTTTACAATATGAATTTGAAGTGTCTTGCATGCTGTGCCTTCCTCTCCTCTCCTCTCCTCTCCTCTCCTCTCCTCTCCTCTCCTCTCCTCTCCTCTCCTCTCCTCTCCTCTCCTCTCCTCTCCTCTCCTCTCCTCTCCTCTCCTCTCTGCTCTCCTCTGCTCAGCATTGTGTAGCATCGCTGAGTCTCATCATTATAAATGAACACTTCTCAGCCCAGTGTTTCTCCTCACCAGACCCCTGACGATTTTGGACAGGCTGGGTTTATGGAGAAAACAAAGCTTTCTGTGTTACATTCAGTGATAGGTAGCTCTGCAATCCATGCATTACTGACAGCTTCCATGCTGTGAGTGTTTAAGCCTTAGAAATATTATTTTTTATAGTAATTTTTTTACCCCCTTTTTCATGATTCGGGAGAGGCGAGTGTCATGCGTACTCCAAGACATGACCTGCCAAACCGCGCTTCTTAACAACCGCTCGCTTAACCCGGAAGCCAGCTGCACCATCGCTAGAGCGCGATGAGCCAAGTAAAGCCCCCCGGACAAACCCTCCCGTAACCCGGACAACGCTGGGCCGCCCTATGGGACTCCTGGTCACGGCTGGTAATGACACAGCCTGGGATCAAACCCTAGGCTGTAGTGACGCCGCAACACTGCGATGCAGTCACTGCGCCACTCAAGAGGCCCCAGAAACATTTCTTATAAAAGCTAAAAACTTTCCTGCAGGTTGATTATTATCAGTTAGAATGTTGTTCTGCTTCATTTACATTTACATTTTACATTTTAGTCATTTAGCAGACGCTCTTATCCAGAGCGACTTACAGTTAGTGATTACATATATATATATTTTTTATACTGGCCCCCTGTGGGAATCGAACCCACAACCCTGGCGTTGCAAACGCCATGCTCTATCAACTGAGCTACACCCCTGCCGGCCATTCCCTCCCCTACCCTGGACGACGCTGGGCCAATTGTGCGCCGCCCATGAGTCTCCCGGTCGCGGCCGGCTGCGACAGAGCCTGGATTCGAACCAGGATCTCTAGTGGCACAGTTAGCACTGCGATGCAGTGCCTTAGACCACTGCGCCACTGTTAAAGGAACGATAACACATTTTCGTGGTTAGGAAAGGAAAGGTGACGGGTTAGTACAGAATCTGCATATCAAAGGTTCTGTGTGTGTGTGTGACTCCAATCCTGACATTTCTCAGAGGCATAATGTTTATGGCTCATCACAATGCATCCCATTAAGGCAGGCTCTGATAAACCCTGTCATTGTCTCTGGGAAGAAAGAGAAGGTTAATCACTGTTTTTATGACGCTAATGTACACAACCCCTCTTCCCGACCTCATCCCTATCTTTTGTCCTCTGGAGAGAGAAAGAGTCATTTTAACAGTAGCTCATTGTGTGACTGTGTCAGTTGATATCAACCTTGTCTCGTCTCATGGAGAGAGAGAGACATTATTAGACCCAACCAAATCATGAGAAAACAAAAAGATAATTACTTGACACATTGGAGAGAATTAACAGAGCAAACTAGAATGCTATTTGGCCCTAAACAGAGAGTACACAGTGGCAGAATACCTGACCACTGTGACTGACCCAAACTTAAGGAAAGCTTTGACTATGTATAGACTCAGTGAGCATAGCCTTGCTATTGAGAAAGGCCACCGTAGGCAGACCTGGCTCTCAAGAGAAGACAGGCAATGTGCACACTGCCCACAAAATGAGGTGGAAACTGAGCTGCACTTCCTAACTTCCTGCCAAATGTATGACCATATTAGAGACACATATTTCCCTCAGATTACAAAGACCCACAAAGAATTCGAAAACAAACCCAATTTTGATAAGCTCCCATATCTATTGGGTGAAATACCACAGTGTGCC
>NW_028162561.1:0-29031 GCF_964263955.1 Coregonus lavaretus
AGATTGTAGACCTGTCTAAGACTATAAGTGGCCTTCAGATTGCAGGCCTGTCTAAGACTATAAGTGGCCTTCAGATTGCAGGCCTGTATAAGACTATAAGTGGCCTTCAGATTGCAGGCCTGTATAAGACTATAAGTGGCCTTCAGATTGCAGGCCTGTATAAGACTAGATCAAAGCAACTGGTCTGTTTCAGCTGTTATGGGCAGCCAAGCTGTGTGGAGAACAAGTTGCTTTCTGTATCCATGAGCAATGTTCCCTCTAATGTTTTGGGGCACTGAGCAAATTTTTGGTCTTGTGAGCGGAACTTGAAAGTTGTGAGAATTTTGTGCAACTTCCGGTGCGCGTTTCCAGTGAACACTGAGGCTGAACCCTGACAGTTTTAGACCGTAGCCAACAGGCTGTATCGTGACAGTTTTAGACAGTAGTCAACAGGCTGTACCCTGACAGTTTTAGACAGTAGCCAACAGGCTGTACCCTGACAGTTTTAGACAGTAGCCAACAGGCTGTATCCTGACAGTTTTAGACAGTAGCCAACAGGCTGTATCCTGACAGTTTTAGACCGTAGCCAACAGGCTGTATCCTGACAGTTTTAGACAGTAGTCAACAGGCTGTACCCTGACAGTTTTAGACAGTAGCCAACAGGCTGTACCCTGACAGTTTTAGACAGTAGTCAACAGGCTGTACCCTGACAGTTTTAGACAGTAGCCAACAGGCTGTACCCTGACAGTTTTAGACAGTAGCCAACAGGCTGTATCCTGACAGTTTTAGACAGTAGCCAACAGGCTGTACCCTGACAGTTTTAGACAGTAGCCAACAGGCTGTATCCTGACAGTTTTAGACAGTAGCCAACAGGCTGTACCCTGACAGTTTTAGACAGTAGCCAACAGGCTGTATCCTGACAGTTTTAGACAGTAGCCAACAGGCTGTACCCTGACAGTTTTAGACAGTAGCCAACAGGCTGTACCCTGACAGTTTTAGACAGTAGCCAACAGGCTGTACCCTGACAGTTTTAGACAGTAGCCAACAGGCTGTATCCTGACAGTTTTAGACAGTAGCCAACAGGCTGTATCCTGACAGTTTTAGACAGTAGCCAACAGGCTGTATCCTGACAGTTTTAGACAGTAGCCAATAGGCTGTATCCTGACAGTTTTAGACAGTAGCCAACAGGCTGTATCCTGACAGTTTTAGACAGTAGCCAATAGGCTGTACCCTGACAGTTTTAGACAGTAGCCAATAGGCTGTATCCTGACAGTTTTAGACAGTAGCCAACAGGCTGTATCCTGACAGTTTTAGACAGTAGCCAACAGGCTGTACCCTGACAGTTTTAGACAGTAGCCAACAGGCTGTACCCTGACAGTTTTAGACAGTAGCCAACAGGCTGTATCCTGACAGTTTTAGACAGTAGCCAACAGGCTGTATCCTGACAGTTTTAGACAGTAGCCAACAGGCTGTATCCTGACAGTTTTAGACAGTAGCCAACAGGCTGTATCCTGACAGTTTTAGACAGTAGCCAACAGGCTGTATCCTGACAGTTTTAGACAGTAGCCAACAGGCTGTACCCTGACAGTTTTAGACAGTAGCCAACAGGCTGTATCCTGACAGTTTTAGACAGTAGCCAACAGGCTGTATCCTGACAGTTTTAGACAGTAGTCAACAGGCTGTATCCTGACAGTTTTAGACAGTAGCCAACAGGCTGTATCCTGACAGTAGCCAACAGGCTGTATCCTGACAGTTTTAGACAGTAGCCAACAGGCTGTACCCTGACAGTTTTAGACAGTAGCCAACAGGCTGTATCCTGACAGTTTTAGACAGTAGCCAACAGGCTGTATCCTGACAGTAGCCAACAGGCTGTATCCTGACAGTTTTAGACAGTAGCCAACAGGCTGTACCCTGACAGTTTTAGACAGTAGCCAACAGGCTGTATCCTGACAGTTTTAGACAGTAGCCAACAGGCTGTATCCTGACAGTAGCCAACAGGCTGTATCCTGACAGTTTTAGACAGTAGCCAACAGGCTGTATCCTGACAGTTTTAGACAGTAGCCAACAGGCTGTACCCTGACAGTTTTAGACAGTAGCCAACAGGCTGTATCCTGACAGTTTTAGACAGTAGCCAACCGGCTGTATCCTGACAGTTTTAGACAGTAGCCAACCGGCTGTATCCTGACAGTTTTAGACAGTAGCCAACAGGCTGTATCCTGACAGTTTTAGACAGTAGCCAACAGGCTGTACCCTGACAGTTTTAGACAGTAGCCAACAGGCTGTATCCTGACAGTTTTAGACAGTAGCCAACAGGCTGTATCCTGACAGTTTTAGACAGTAGCCAACAGGCTGTACCCTGACAGTAGCCAACAGGCTGTACCCTGACAGTTTTAGACAGTAGCCAACAGGCTATATCCTGACAGTTTTAGACAGTAGCCAACAGGCTGTATCCTGACAGTTTTAGACAGTAGCCAACAGGCTGTATCCTGACAGTTTTAGACAGTAGCCAACAGGCTGTACCCTGACAGTAGCCAACAGGCTGTACCCTGACAGTTTTAGACAGTAGCCAACAGGCTATATCCTGACAGTTTTAGACAGTAGCCAACAGGCTGTATCCTGACAGTTTTAGACAGTAGCCAACAGGCTGTACCCTGACAGTTTTAGACAGTAGCCAACAGGCTGTATCCTGACAGTTTTAGACAGTAGCCAACAGGCTGTATCCTGACAGTTTTAGACAGTAGCCAACAGGCTGTATCCTGACAGTTTTAGACAGTAGCCAACAGGCTGTATCCTGACAGTTTTAGACAGTAGCCAACAGGCTGAACCCTGACAGTTTTAGACAGTAGCCAACAGGCTGTATCCTGACAGTTTTAGACAGTAGCCAACAGGCTGTATCCTGACAGTTTTAGACAGTAGCCAACAGGCTGTACCCTGACAGTTTTAGACAGTAGCCAACAGGCTGTACCCTGACAGTTTTAGAGAGTAGCCAACAGGCTGTACCCTGACAGTTTTAGACAGTAGCCAACAGGTTATTGTGGCTATCTGAGCATAATGTAGGAGTCACAACAAAACCAATGGAGCAAATCCCTTAACATTTTCACATGGAAATATCTTTTGATATCTATGATATAGCCTACAGTAGCCTCTATGGGGTGTTCAGTGCAGGCCTACATTGCATGAGACGTTTTTACATGATGAAGGACTTGACATTAATTAATGATTTTTTTTACTTGGTCTGTAACACCAGGGGCCAAATAGGTGACTGTAAATTACATTGTATTGGGTTGTATGATGCAGGAAACCACTTTACAAAATAAAATGCATTATTACCATACAAAGAATTAGACAATGTAGGCTACCCTGCTGCCTATTGGCGTATTTGCATATTCAAGCCTGCCTAAAAATACAACACTGCCCCTTTAATTAAGAAAGACATACGCTTTTTACCTGACTGGCTTTTTAAAGACAGCTTGAAATGTAGCCTACACGTTTTGTGCTCTTTAAGGAAGCAGTAACTCCCCATTGCCGACCGGTACTTCTCTATAACTGGGCTAATAACTCGCTAACTAGCACTCCGAACTGATCTGAAAAGCGTTTTCACTGGTGGGTGATTGAAAGACCCGCTCGTGGGCTACCCCCCGTCAATAGAATTCTCCTCCGTGGCGCTCCGGCTCTGCCTCCAACAACATCACACACTCAATCCTGCAACGTTAGATTTGTTTTGGTTAGTTGCTTTGAAAAGGGGTTGATATAATATTGATTCGATCACAGAAAAAAAAACATTGATCTATACAGAGTAAACTAATTGGGGGAACTCAGTGAAGTTCAATCTCTTGCGTCTCTGTGCGGCATTGGCATTTCTCCCGGAGGAGGCGCGTGGCCGTGCACGTGCACAGATTAGAGGGAGCATTGCCCATGAGTGTCCTTGTATCCAAGAACTTTGAAATGTTTGAATGTTTCTTGATGTGATTTACATTTACATTTTAGTCATTTTAGCAGACGCTCTTATCCAGAGCGACTTACAGTTAGTGAGTGCATACATTTTTTCATACTGGCCCCCCGTGGGAATCGAACCCACAACCATGGCGTTGCAAACGCCATGCTCTACCAACTGAGCTACACGGAGCCACATGTGATGTGTGGATAAAGTATTTAAACGGTGTGTTTCTCACCATGTACGACTCTAAACAGGACACCAGCTGTCTGACGCAGGGTTCCAGACAGTTCTGATTCCTCTTGACCTTCTGCAGTGACGTGTCGGTCAGGATCTACACAGAGAAGATCCCACCGTGAGGAGAGAGAGCGGCTCACACACACACAGACGTGATACACACACACACACACACAGACGTGATACACACACACACACAGACGTGATACACACACACACACACGTGATACACACACTCGCACCCACAGACGTGATACACACACACACACACACACACACAGAGACGTGATACACACACACACGTGATACACACACACACACACACACACACGTGATACACACACTCGCACCCACAGACGTGATACACACACACACACACACACACACACAGACGTGATACACACACACACACACACACACAGACGTGATACACACACACACGTGATACACACACACGTGATACACACACTCGCACCCACAGACGTGATACACACACACACACACACACAGACGTGATACACACACACACACACACAGACGTGATACACACACACACACACACACACGTGATACACACACTCGCACACACAGACGTGATACAGACACATACACACACACAGACGTGATACACACACACACACACACACACACAGACGTGATACACACACACACACACACA
Source organism: Coregonus lavaretus (assembly GCF_964263955.1). Lineage (NCBI taxonomy): Eukaryota > Metazoa > Chordata > Actinopteri > Salmoniformes > Salmonidae > Coregonus > Coregonus lavaretus. The sequence goes on from NW_028162561.1 coordinate 4,830, forward strand.
CACAGACACAGATGTGATACACACACACACACACACACACAGACGTGATACACACACACACACACACACACACACACTAGCACCCACAGATGTGATACACACACACGGTTACCTTCTGTATCTTGGTCCTCATGGCGATGGGGATGGTGGTAGGGGAGATGAACTGGAAGGACGGAGCAGCGTTGTTGGGGTAGTGAGAAGGGAACTTCACCACCAGGTGGACCTGGTTGGTCCCGAACAGGGCCGACACCACACAGCTACGGTTCACCGCATCCATCTAGAGTCCCAAACAATCACACCACAGAACCGCATTGGAGGTTCGTAGAACACAGGAAGATGGGAAGCAAACAACGCTGGGACACAAAGTGACGCCGTCTCAGAGTTTGGTAGATTTGGTTCTATTGAACATGACACCATAATAAAGCCATTCTAATGGTATGAAGAGTGTAGTGATGCCACCATAATAAAGCCATTCTAATGGTATGAAGAGTGTAGTGATGCCACCATAATAAAGCCATTCTAATGGTATGAAGAGTGTAGTGATGCCACCATAATAAAGCCATTCTAATGGTATGAAGAGTGTAGTGATGCCACCATAATAAAGCCATTCTAATGGTATGAAGAGTGTAGTGATGCCACCATAATAAAGCCATTCTAATGGTATGAAGAGTGTAGTGATGCCACCATAATAAAGCCATTCTAATGGTATGAAGAGTGTAGTGATGCCACCATAATAAAGCCATTCTAATGGTATGAAGAGTGTAGTGATGCCACCATAATAAAGCCATTCTAATGGTATGAAGAGTGTAGTGATGCCACCATAATAAAGCCATTCTAATGGTATGAAGAGTGTAGTGATGCCACCATAATAAAGTCATTCTAATGGTATGAAGAGTGTAGTGATGCCACCATAATAAAGCCATTCTAATGGTATGAAGAGTGTAGTGATGCCACCATAATAAAGCCATTCTAATGGTATGAAGAGTGTAGTGGTCTTTCTGGTCCAGCTGCATGTGGGAGAAAACTAGCTACGCTTTATTTGGACCCACAGTTATAAAGCCTACATAACAATGTCATAAGATGTCGTAAGACGGACACAGCAAGTGTCATTAGGAGTTTTAACCGATCTTAAGACTGACATAGCAGATGTCATTAGGAGTCATAACCTGTCATAAGACTGACATAGCAAATATCATTAGGAGTTATAACCTGTTTTAAATAACTGACATAGCAATGTCATTAGGCGTTATAAACTGTCATAAGAGGAGTGACATAGCATCATCAGGAGCTATAAGCAGTCATAAGACTGTCATATGAGATGTCATCAGGAGCTATAAGCAGTCATAAGACTGTCATATGAGATGTCATCAGGAGCTATAAGCAGTCATAAGACTGTCATATGAGATGTCATCAGGAGCTATAAGCAGTCATAAGACTGTCATAGGAGACGTCATTAGGAGCTATAAGCAGTCATAAGACTGTCATGAGATGTCATCAGGAGTTATAAGCAGTCATAAGACTGTCATAGGAGACGTCATTAGGAGTTATAAGCTCACCTCCACGTTGACGTTCCTGATCTGCAGGTTGACCAGAGAGAACTCCTGCTGCAGGGTCTGGGGCAGAGCAGACGGGTCATCTCTACCACTGGAGGTCAGAACACCATCCTGGTCTGGGGGGGGGAGGGAGGGAGGGAGGGAGGGAGGGGGAGAGAGAGAGAGAGAGAGAGAGAGAGAGAGAGAGAGAGAGAGAGAGAGAGAGAGAGAGAGAGAAAGAGGAGAGGGAGAGAGAGAGAAGAGAGAGAGAGAGAGGAGAGAGAGAGAGAGAGAGAGAGAGAGAGAGAGAGAGAGAGAGAGAGAGAGAGAGAGAGAGAGAGAGAGAGAGAGAGAGAGAGAGAGAGGAGAGAGAGAGAGAGAGAGAGAGAGAGAGAGACGGAGACGGAGAGGGAGAGGGAGAGAGAGAGAGAGAGAACAACCAGGAAATGAATCACAGCTGGGTTAAGTTTCTCAAAAACAAGCCAAATCACAAAAAAAAGTATCTGGACCCTTCTATTACATTCTATTTACATAAAAAAAGAGAGATTTACTTCAGAAATAGGAAAAATCGCCTTTAAGTAACCTCCTGTCTTATGTAACCATACCAAACGTAACATATCATACTAATTTCAGTGTCCCAGATTTACATTGACTATGTTATCAGGCTGGCACACAGCAAGCAATGATTATGTTGTTGTTTTAGCCTGGTGCAGCGTGTGGAGACGACGTTTTACTTGTGAATGGCGATTTCAGATTTTCTGTAAACACACCGAAAAGTAATTTGACACTGTGTTGATCAGTCAGCACACGTTTGGATGATAAAATGTAAAGAATTGGACACGTGTTTGAAACAGTGACGCTGTCGGTCTGGTCAGCACGCACCACTGAGGTTCTGTTTACATGTGCGTTTTGGGGTTCAACCGTTTACTACATGCGGTTCAACAGAGCTAACTTAGCAAAGCAATTTGTTTTCTCGGCTATGGTTTGTGTTGTGGTCTTGGTTGTTCTTAGTCGAGGAAATGTAGCGTAGCTAACTTTGTTTTTACACTGCTGCTACTCTCTGTTTATTATCTATGCATAGTCACTTTACCCCTGCCTACATGTACAAATACCTGGACTAACCTGTACCCCGCACATTGACTCGGTACCGGTACCCCATGTATATAGCCTCATTATTACCTCGACTAACCTGTACCCCAGCCCATTGACTCGGTACCGGTACCCCCTGTATATAGCCTCATTATTACCTGGACTAACCTGTACCCCAGCCCATTGACTAGGTACAAGTACCCCCTGTATATAGCCTCATTATTACCTGGACTAACCTGTACCCCAGCCCATTGACTCGGTACCGGTACCCCCTGTATATAGCCTCATTATTACCTGGACTAACCTGTACCCCTGCACATTGACTCGGTACCGGTACCCCCTGTATATAGCCTCATTATTACCTGGACTAACCTGTACCCAGCACATTGACTCGGTACCGGTACCCCCTGTATATAGCCTCATTATTACCTGGACTAACCTGTACCCCAGCCCATTGACTCGGTACCGGTACCCCCTGTATATAGCCTCATTATTACCTGGACTAACCTGTACCCCAGCCCATTGACTCGGTACCGGTACCCCCTGTATATAGCCTCATTATTCGTATTTTATTGTGTTACTTTTTGTTCCTTTTTTTTTTTAAACTTTAGTTTATTTAGTAAATATTTTCTTAACTCTTTTCTTCAAACTGCGTTGTTGGTTAAGGGCTTGTAAGTAAGCATTTCACCTGTTGTATTCGGCGCATGTGACAAATACAATTAGATTTGATGATTTGCTTGTCCTGTCTGAAATCTGGCTACCTCGTCTTAATGTTACCGTAGCATGTGAACGTGATTAGCATGGCAGCTTCCCAACGTTTGGTGGTTTTAAACTTAACGTTACTAACTTTAGTTATGTTTTGTGTAAGAAAGTATGATATATTGTGGTGCATGAACTGGCCATACACGTTAACTAACGTTAGTCTTACGTTGGCGAAGGTTACTTAGCTAGCTAAAGTTAATTGGCTATCATAGCAGGCAAGGGCGTTTGCTAGTTTATTTGTGCATATTTGTTTTTGCTCCGATTACACGTGTCTAGATCATCAGTTTACACATGACTTCAGCCTTATGTCAAAAACCTTACTTGGCATAATATAGATAGCTAGCTAGCTAGCTTTCCTCGCTTGTTGGTTAGCTACCTAGCCAACGTTAGCTTTCATCTGACTGGTATAACGTTACATAAGCTAGCTAATAAAAACTAAACCACATTCATTTGCTAGCTGGCTTTATTTGGACTTTGTACAAGCAAGCTAACGTTAGCTAGTTAGCTACCTAGCTAATCAAAATATCTGTTTGTGTTTAACGATTAACCTCAACCTGAATACCACCATATACATTTTACATTTACATTTTAGTCATTTAGCAGACGCTCTTATCCAGAGCGACTTAAAGGAGCAATTAGGGTTAAGTGTCTTGCTCAAGGGCACATCGACAGATTTTACACCTAGTCGGCTCGGGGATTAGAACCAGCGACCTTTCGGTTAAAGAAACGTTAGAAGTGTCAGAAATGCAACCAAGGAAGCACATCGTTGTTTCCTACCAGACGGAAATGTGCACGTGAGAGCGATACATTATACATTTAATAAAACTGCTGCACCTACAAACTTAGTCAATCCAGCATTTATGTCCAATGGTCACTTTATGGACGCTATAGTCTCGTTTTAATCCGCCGTCTAGAATTTGAGCCAGATAGGGGCAAGAGATACTCTAAAAACTCAGGACGGACGGCTCATGACGAGGCAGTGTGTTCTTTACCTCCAATTATGTTGATTTGCAACAACAAAAAAATCGCAATTGGTGTCATATTGGCTTTGATTTATGGTAGGGAGATTTGAATTTCATCCGATGCTTCATCTATAATTCTGGTGATTGAGAAGGTAATAGAACAGAATAGGTGTGGAAGTGTCTAAGAAAAACAAGACAATTACATTTTATAATAATTAGAATATAATTATAATCAAACACCAAACCGAATTAAATTAATATTGTATGTGTGTGTGTGCGTGTGCGTGCGCTGCCCCTCCCACCCTCCCCCGTCTCCCTCCCACCCTCCCTCCCTCCCACCCTGTCTCCCTATCTCCCTCCCTCTCTCCCACCCACCCTCTCTCCCTCCCTCTCTCCCTCCCTCTCTGTCTCCCTCCCACCCTGTCTCCCTCCCTCCCACCCTGTCTCCCTCCCACCCACCCTGTCTCCCACCCTGTCTCCCTCCCTCCCTCCCTGTCTCCCACCCTCCCACCCTGTCTCCCTCCCTCCCACCCTGTCTCCCTCCCACCCCTGTCTCCCTCCCTCCCACCCTCTCTCCCTCCCTCCCACCCTCCCTCCCTCCCACCCTGTCTCCCTCCCTCCCACCCTGTCTCCCTCCCACCCTGTCTCCCTCCCTCCCACCCTCTCTCCCTCCCTCCCACCCTCTCTCCCTCCCACCCTGTCTCCCTCCCTCCCACCCTCTCTCCCTCCCTCCCTCCCACCCTGTCTCCCTCCCTCCCTCCCTGTCTCCCTCCCTCCCACCCTGTCTCCCTCCCTCCCACCCTGTCTCCCTCCCTCCCTCTCTGTCTCCCTCCCACCCTGTCTCCCTCCCTCCCACCCTGTCTCCTTCCCTCCCACCCTGTCTCCCTCCCTCCCACCCTGTCTCCCTCCCTCCCACCCTGTCTCCCTCCCTCCCACCCTCTCTCCCCCCCCTGTCTCCCTCCCTCCCACCCTCTCTCCCTCCCTCTCTGTCACCCTGTCTCCCTCCCTCCCACCCTGTCTCCCTCCCTCCCTCTCCCTCTCTCCCTCCCTCTCTGTCTCCCTCCCTCCCACCCTGTCTCCCTCCCTCCCACCCTGTCTCCCTCCCTCCCACCCTGTCTCCCACCCTGTCTCCCTCCCTCCCTCCCTGTCTCCCTCCCACCCTGTCTCCCTCCCTCCCACCCTGTCTCCCTCCCTCCCACCCTGTCTCCCTCCCTCCCTCCCTGTCTCCCTCCCACCCTGTCTCCCTCTCTCCCACCCTGTCTCCCTCCCACCCTGTCTCCCTCCCTCCCTCCCTGTCTCCCTCCCACCCTGTCTCCCTCCCTCCCTCCCTGTCTCCCTCCCTCCCACCCTGTCTCCCTCCCACCCCTGTCTCCCTCCCTCCCACCCTCTCTCCCTCCCTCCCACCCTGTCTCCCTCCCTCCCACCCTGTCTCCCTCCCTCCCACCCTGTCTCCCTCCCTCCCACCCTGTCTCCCTCCCACCCTGTCTCCCTCCCTCCCTCCCTGTCTCCCACCCTCCCACCCTGTCTCCCTCCCACCCTGTCTCCCTCCCTCCCTCCCTCTCTCCCACCCACCCTCTCTCCCTCCCTCTCTCCCTCCCTCTCTGTCTCCCTCCCACCCTGTCTCCCTCCCTCCCACCCTGTCTCCCTCCCACCCACCCTGTCTCCCACCCTGTCTCCCTCCCTCCCTCCCTGTCTCCCACCCTCCAACCCTGTCTCCCTCCCTCCCACCCTGTCTCCCTCCCACCCCTGTCTCCCTCCCTCCCACCCTCCCTCCCTCCCACCCTGTCTCCCTCCCTCCCACCCTGTCTCCCTCCCACCCTGTCTCCCTCCCTCCCACCCTGTCTCCCTCCCTCCCACCCTCTCTCCCTCCCACCCTGTCTCCCTCCCACCCTCCCTGTCTCCCTCCCTCCCACCCTCTCTCCCTCCCTCTCTGTCACCCTGTCTCCCTCCCTCCCACCCTGTCTCCCTCCCTCCCTCTCCCTCTCTCCCTCCCTCTCTGTCTCCCTCCCTCCCACCCTGTCTCCCTCCCTCCCACCCTGTCTCCCTCCCTCCCACCCTGTCTCCCACCCTGTCTCCCTCCCTCCCTCCCTGTCTCCCTCCCTCCCACCCTGTCTCCCTCCCTCCCACCCTGTCTCCCTCCCTCCCACCCTGTCTCCCTCCCTCCCTCCCTGTCTCCCTCCCTCCCACCCTGTCTCCCTCTCTCCCACCCTGTCTCCCTCCCACCCTGTCTCCCTCCCTCCCTCCCTGTCTCCCTCCCACCCTGTCTCCCTCCCTCCCTCCCTGTCTCCCACCCTCCCACCCTGTCTCCCTCCCTCCCACCCTGTCTCCCTCCCACCCCTGTCTCCCTCCCTCCCACCCTCTCTCCCTCCCTCCCACCCTGTCTCCCTCCCTCCCACCCTGTCTCCCTCCCACCCTGTCTCCCTCCCTCCCTCCCTGTCTCCCTCCCACCCTGTCTCCCTCTCTCCCACCCTGTCTCCCTCCCTCCCTGTCTCCCTCCCACCCTGTCTCCCTCCCTCCCACCCTGTCTCCCTCCCTCCCACCCTGTCTCCCTCACCCTGCAGGTCTTCAGCTGGCAGGCCAGAGCTGTGTATGGTGGGTTCAGGGTCCTGAGAGGGAAGGCTCTTCTCTGACTCTGCAGTTAGGCTCATCCCCTCCATCAGATCCTCGACCAAGTCATTGGCACACAGCTACACAGAGAAACACAGAGAAACACAGAGAAACACAGAGAAACACAGGGAAACACAGAGAAACACAGGGGAACACAGGGGAACACAGGGGAACACAGGGGAACACAGGGGAACACGGAGAAACACGGAGAAACACAGAGAAACACGGAGAAACACGGAGAAACACAGGGGAACACAGGGGAACACAGGGGAACACAGGGGAACACAGAGAAACACAGAGAAACACAGGGAAACACAGAGAAACACAGGGAAACACAGGGAAACACAGGGAAACACAGATAAACACAGGGAAACACAGAGAAACACAGAGAAACACAGGGAAACACAGAGAAACACAGGGAAACACAGAGAAACACAGGGAAACACAGGGAAACACAGGGAAACACAGGGGAACACAGAGAAATACAGGGAAACACAGGGAAACACAGGGAAACACAGGGAAACACAGAGAAACACAGGGAAACACAGGGAAACACAGGGAAACACAGAGAAACACAGGGAAACACAGGGAAACACAGGGAAACACAGAGAAACACAGGGAAACACAGAGAAACACAGGGAAACACAGAGAAACACAGGGAAACACAGAGAAACACAGGGAAACACAGAGAAACACAGGGAAACACAGGGAAACACAGGGAAACACAGAGAAATACAGGGAAATACAGGGAAACACAGGGAAACACAGGGAAACACAGGGAAACACAGAGAAACACAGGGAAACACAGGGGAACACAGAGAAACACAGAGAAACACAGGGAAACACAGGGAAACACAGGGAAACACAGGGGAACACAGAGAAATACAGGGAAATACAGGGAAACACAGGGAAACACAGGGAAACACAGAGAAACACAGGGAAACACAGGGAAACACAGGGAAACACAGAGAAACACAGGGAAACACAGGGAAACACAGAGAAACACAGAGAAACACAGGGAAACACAGGGAAACACAGGGAAACACGGGGAAACACGGGGAAACACAGGGAAACACAGAGAAACACAGAGAAACACAGGGAAACACAGAGAAACACAGGGAAACACAGGGAAACACAGGGAAACACGGGGAAACACAGGGAAACACAGAGAAACACAGGGAAACACAGAGAAACACAGGGAAACACAGAGAAACACAGAGAAACACAGAGAAACACAGAGAAACACAGGGAAACACAGGGAAACACGGAGAAACACAGGGAAACACAGGGAAACACAGAGAAACACAGGGAAACACAGGGAAACACAGAGAAACACAGAGAAACACAGGGAAACACAGAGAAACACAGGGAAACACAGGGAAACACGGGGAAACACGGGGAAACACAGAGAAACACAGGGAAACACAGAGAAACACAGAGAAACACAGAGAAACACAGAGAAACACAGAGAAACACAGAGAAACACAGGGAAACACAGGGAAACACAGAGAAACACAGGGAAACACAGAGAAACACAGGGAAACACAGAGAAACACAGGGAAACACAGGGAAACACAGGGAAACACAGGGAAACACAGAGAAACACAGAGAAACACAGGGAAACACAGAGAAACACAGGGAAACACGGAGAAACACAGAGAAACACAGAGAAACACAGGGAAACACGGAGAAACACAGAGAAACACAGGGGAACACAGGGAAACACAGGGAAACACAGGGAAACACAGAGAAACACAGGGAAACACAGGGAGACACAGAGAAACACAGGGAAACACAGGGAAACACAGAGAAACACAGAGAAACACAGAGAAACACAGGGAGACACAGAGAAACACAGGGAAACACAGGGAAACACAGGGAAACACAGAGAAACACAGGGAAACACAGGGAAACACAGAGAAACACAGGGAAACACAGGGAAACACAGGGAAACACAGAGAAACACAGGGAAACACAGAGAAACACAGAGAAACACAGAGAAACACAGAGAAACACAGAGAAACACAGGGAGACACAGAGAAACACAGGGAAACACAGGGAAACACAGAGAAACACAGAGAAACACAGGGAGACACAGAGAAACACAGGGAAACACAGGGAAACACAGGGAAACACAGAGAAACACAGGGAAACACAGGGAAACACAGGGAAACACAGAGAAACACAGGGAAACACAGGGAAACACAGGGAAACACAGGGAAACACAGAGAAACACAGGGAGACACAGGGAGACACAGGGAAACACAGGGAAACACAGGGAAACACAGGGAAACACAGGGAAACACAGGGAAACACAGGGAAACACAGAGAAACACAGGGAAACACAGAGAAACACAGAGAAACACAGAGAAACACAGGGAAACACAGAGAAACACAGGGAAACACAGGGAAACACAGAGAAACACAGAGAAACACAGAGAAACACAGAGAAACACAGGGAAACACAGAGAAACACAGAGAAACACAGAGAAACACAGAGAAACACAGAGAAACACAGGGAAACACAGAGAAACACAGGGAAACACAGGGAAACACAGAGAAACACAGAGAAACACAGAGAAACACAGAGAAACACAGGGAAACACAGAGAAACACAGGGAAACACAGGGAAACACAGGGAAACACAGGGAAACACAGGGAAACACAGAGAAACACAGGGAAACACAGGGAAACACAGGGAAACACAGGGAAACACAGGGAAACACAGGGAAACACAGGGAAACACAGAGAAACACAGGGAGAAGTTAGATGTAATATGGAGTGTGTCCCAAATGACACCCTATTCCCAAAATACTGCACTACTTTTCACCAGGGCCCATAGAGATTTGAATATAATGTTGGATTTGACACCAGGGCCCATAGAGATTTGAATATAATGTTGGATTTGACACCAGGGCCCATAGAGATTTGAATATAATGTTGGATTTGACACCAGGGCCCATAGAGATTTGAATATAATGTTGGATTTGACACCAGGGCCCATAGAGATTTGAATATAATGTTGGATTTGACACCAGGGCCCATAGAGATTTGAATATAATGTTGGATTTGACACCAGGGCCCATAGAGATTTGAATATAATGTTGGATTTGACACCAGGGCCCATAGAGATTTGAATATAATGTTGGATTTGACACCAGGGCCCATAGAGATTTGAATATAATGTTGGATTTGACACCAGGGCCCATAGAGATTTGAATATAATGTTGGATTTGACACCAGGGCCCATAGAGATTTGAATATAATGTTGGATTTGACACCAGGGCCCATAGAGATTTGAATATAATGTTGGATTTGACACCAGGGCCCATAGAGATTTGAATATAATGTTGGATTTGACACCAGGGCCCATAGAGATTTGAATATAATGTTGGATTTGACACCAGGGCCCATAGAGATTTGAATATAATGTTGGATTTGACACCAGGGCCCATAGAGATTTGAATATAATGTTGGATTTGACACCAGGGCCCATAGAGATTTGAATATAATGTTGGATTTGACACCAGGGCCCATAGAGATTTGAATATAATGTTGGATTTGACACCAGGGCCCATAGAGATTTGAATATAATGTTGGATTTGACACCAGGGCCCATAGAGATTTGAATATAATGTTGGATTTGACACATTCCACACCTTCTGTAGCTGTGGATCCAGCCTCCATATCCTCAGAGTCTGGTCTCTGGACAAAGTCACCAGCTGGTAGTCCTTAGAAGCTAGTAGGAGACACAACAAGACAGGAGAATCAGGGGACTGACCTCTACGGAGAATGAGACACAACACAGGTTCATTACCAGGTGGATTGACATGATGACAGTTCAGGATGTGGGGGAAGAGGTAGCCTGGATGCTAGTCCAGTTAGGTCCTGAGTGGATGTGGGGGAAGAGGTAGCCTGGATGCTAGTCCAGTTAGGGCCTGAGTGGATGTGGGGGAAGAGGTAGCCTGGATGCTAGTCCAGTTAGGCTCTGAGTGGATGTGGGGGAAGAGGTAGCCTGGATGCTAGTCCAGTTAGGTCCTGAGTGGATGTGGGGGAAGAGGTAGCCTGGATGCTAGTCCAGTTAGGTCCTGAGTGGATGTGGGGGAAGAGGTAGCCTGGATGCTAGTCCAGTTAGCTCCTGAGTGGATGTGGGGGAAGAGGTAGCCTGGATGCTAGTCCAGTTAGGCTCTGAGTGGATGTGGGGGAAGAGGTAGCCTGGATGCTAGTCCAGTTAGGTCCTGAGTGGATGTGGGGGAAGAGGTAGCCTGGATGCTAGTCCAGTTAGCTCCTGAGTGGATGTGGGGGAAGAGGTAGCCTGGATGCTAGTCCAGTTAGGTCCTGAGTGGATGTGGGGGAAGAGGTAGCCTGGATGCTAGTCCAGTTAGGTCCTGTGTGGCTCAGTTGCAGTTAAAGCAGGACGTTTGCAACATCAGGATTGTGGGTTCGATTCCCGCTGGGTCCAACAATACCTAAATGTATGTATGTATGCATTACTATAAGTTGCTTTGAATAAAGTCAGGCACCGAGGCTGGTAAAGAGTTATATTATATGATACATTATCCAGGCATCGAGGCTGGTAAAGAGTTATATTATATGATACATTATCCAGGCACCGAGGCTGGTAAAGAGTTATATTATATGATACATTATCCAGGCACCGAGGCTGGTAAAGAGTTATATTATATGATACATTATCCAGGCACCGAGGCTGGTAAAGAGTTATATTATATGATACATTATCCAGGCACCGAGGCTGGTAAAGAGTTATATTATATGATACATTATCGAGGCTGGTAAAGAGTTATATTATATGATATATTATCTTATATTCTAGAATGGGGTGTTACCCTCTGTCTGCGGACGCCACTGGAACTCCAGCACCACATCGTCGTGTCCCACGAAGGCGTGAACGGGGCTGTTGAGGTCCAGAGTGCTCCATAGCAACAAGCTGTTCTCCCGTCTCAGCTGGGGAACCATCACCGTAACCAGGCCATTGGAGAAGGGCTACACACACACACACACACACACACACACACACACACACACACACACAGCCACACACACACACACACACGGCCACACACACACACACACGGCCACACACACACACACACACGGCCACACACACACACACACACACACACACAGACACACACACACACACACACACACACACGGCCACACACACACACACACACACACACGGCCACACACACACACACACGGCCACACACACACACACACACACACACGGCCACACACACACACACCATTATAGACAGAAATACATCCCTAACACTTAGGCAGATATCCACTCTTCATATGAGGAGAACTGGTGAGAGGAAGAGTCAACTCACTGTATATCTGGCCTTCCACACTGGAACCTGACAGGACAGGATGTTCAGATACTTCCTTGGCTGTCTGTAGTCCCAGAACTGCACAGAGAGATTGAAGGACGGCAGGGTAATAAAATACAACGGGAGAATCATAACTATGTGAATTTCCCCGCATACCGTAAAACTTCAATTAATAGCCCAGGCGTTTATTTGCTTTAAAAAAATCAATTTTTTACAGACAGGCTTCTATTTGACCTAGGCCTCTATTTCCTTAATGCACACAGCTTTTAGCTCATTTGCATAGTTCATTGTTTAATTCCAGCATTTTAATACATTTCTTCATTTCCTGCACTAATGTGTTGTCATTTACGGAGTGGAACCAGGTTTCCATCCAACCCTGTTATAGCAGTAAAGAGTCTGGCAGGCCTGATGGAAACTGTCACAGGCATACGTGAATTGCGGTGGACGAAGTCAAACTGGAAACGTACTTTACTCAAAAGTAACCAGAGTATAAACAACCTCCACCCAGGGAGGAAAAACAACCCGCACAACAAGCTACTGCGGAATGGCGAAAACAATCCCACACAATGAAAGACAGAGTGTTATATAGGGAAATACAATACAACATCATTGGAAAACAGCTGTACACAATTAAGACCAAACAAGACGAACACAGAAACATAGATCGGTAGTAGCTAGTACTCCGGGGACGACGAACGCCGAAGCCTGCCCGAGCAAGGAGGAGGGACAGCCTCGGCTGAATCCGTGACAGAAACAGAACATTTGTCTGTAAAAACTTTCCAAAATGTCGACAACACTAAACACGCTAGACAAGGTGGGATCTTTTTTGTGTCGATTAAAATGTAATACGCGAGAAACATCAGTGGAAGTGCTTTTATGCGCAAATATTGATATAAATAACATAATCATCATACCGAAGTAAAATTGGAGTCACAGGATGACGTGTTGTGTGGTTTCCCACTAGGACTTGTCCGGGAAAGCCATGTTGTTTATTAGACTACAGATTAAATACGTTTTGATGAACATCACAGGGTGTTGAAGGTGCGAGGTGATGAGCTTGACGCTCCTTTCCAATAAATATCGAGGGTCTTATTCTGGTGACGTGATCATCGATGCTTGGCTGCCGTTTTGACAAGTAAAAAATAATCTCTCTCTTTTGTCCATAATGACCTCATCATGTAGGCTATACCCACACTGTACCTGTGAGCTGCTGGCGAGAGCGCACGTGCCAAGACCAGAGAGGGCACACTCGCTATATATAATATATAATGGTCCTCTGTAGCTCAGCTGGTAGAGCACGGCGCTTGTAACGCCAAGGTAGTGGGTTCGATCCCCGGGACCACCCATATACAAAAAATAAATGTATGCACGCATGACTGTAAGTCGCTTTGGATAAAAGCGTCTGCTATTTATTATTATAACGCACATTTCTTTGTGAGAAAACCATCGGTAGAGTTGAAAATGCAATGGAAAACCATTTAACTAGTATTTTTTAATTCGGTAGATGGGAATTTAACCGCAAAAGTTATTTGTATGTTCACTACGTCCTCACGCAGCCTTTTATCAGCAACAAGTCAGTTTAATGGAAACATCTCTGGTAAAAAATATGCATATTGTTTTTATGCGGATTTTTGAATATTCATATAAAAATCTGTCGCTAATTGGATGGAAACCTAGCTTGTGTCACGTTTCTTTTGTCTTAGTATGCCTCTATTGAAAAAATATATATATATAAATATTTTCCTTGACAGAATAATTAATTCTCCTCTTTGACTGTGCATTTTCGGCAGTTCTTACTTCCGCCACTAGAGGGCATTTTGGCGATTTCTGGGGGTCTGAACGTCGACTGTTTTTGTACTTGCCAGTTAGCAGTTCTCAGCTGTTAGCAGCAAATGGCTAGAAGTTGATTACATGCGATAAAAAACGATGTTTGACAATTTGAGTAATTACGGAATTATTTAATGTAACAAATCAAACATTAAACCTCATAAACAATTCATGGAAATGTATGGTAACCTCTAAAAACAATTGATTTAGACCCGGCGTTCATTTGATGAAATGTGTGTCGTTCCCCAGCTATTGAAAGGGACAGGCGGCTATTTGAGACTTCGTTTAATTGAAGTTTTACGGAAGCTATGGCGTTCTGGGGAAAGATATGCATGTTAATTTACCCTGACTGAGTTGTCCTGACTGGACGTTGCCAGGATGTATTCGTTGTCAGGGTGCCAGTCCAGGCCATGGATCTTTGATAGGTGGGCTGCAACATACTCCACAGCTGTGTTGGGTTTCTGGGAAATAGATACACATGACTATCAGACACAAACCGAGACACAGAGACACTCACTGGACATGTTACAGAGACACTCACTGAACATGTTACACAGACACTCACTGAACATGTTACAGAGACACTCACTGAACATGTTACAGAGACACTCACTGAACATGTTACAGAGACACTCACTGAACACGTTACAGAGACACTCACTGGACATGTTACAGAGACACTCACTGAACACGTTACAGAGACACTCACTGAACACGTTACAGAGACACTCACTGGACATGTTACAGAGACACTCACTGAACACGTTACACAGACACTCACTGAACATGTTACAGAGACACTCACTGAACATGTTACACAGACACTCACTGAACATGTTACAGAGACACTCACTGAACATGTTACAGAGACACTCACTGAACATGTTACAGAGACACTCACTGAACATGTTACAGAGACACTCACTGAACATGTTACAGAGACACTCACTGAACATGTTACAGAGACACTCACTGAACATGTTACAGAGACACTCACTGAACATGTTACAGAGACACTCACTGAACATGTTACAGAGACACTCACTGAACATGTTACACAGACACTCACTGAACATGTTACAGAGACACTCACTGAACATGTTACAGAGACACTCACTGAACATGTTACAGAGACACTCACTGAACATGTTACACAGACACTCACTGAACATGTTACAGAGACACTCACTGGACATGTTACAGAGACACTCACTGAACATGTTACACAAACACTCACTGAACATGTTACAGAGACACTCACTGAACATGTTACAGAGACACTCACTGAACATGTTACACAGACACTCACTGAACATGTTACAGAGACACTCACTGAACATGTTACAGAGACACTCACTGAACATGTTACAGAGACACTCACTGAACATGTTACACAGACACTCACTGAACATGTTACAGAGACACTCACTGGACATGTTACAGAGACACTCACTGAACATGTTACACAGACACTCACTGAACATGTTACACAGACACTCACTGAACATGTTACAGAGACACTCACTGAACATGTTACAGAGACACTCACTGAACATGTTACACAGACACTCACTGAACATGTTACACAGACACTCACTGAACATGTTACAGAGACACTCACTGAACATGTTACACAGACACTCACTGAACATGTTACAGAGACACTCACTGAACATGTTACAGGGACACTCACTGAACATGTTACACAGACACTCACTGAACACGTTACAGACACACTCACTGAACATGTTACACAGACACTCACTGGACATGTTACACAGACACTCACTGAACATGTTACACAGACACTCACTGAACATGTTACACAGACACTCACTGAACATATTACACAGACACTCACTGAACATGTTACACAGACACTCACTGAACATGTTACACAGACACTCACTGAACATGTTACACAGACACTCACTGAACACGTTACACAGACACTCACTGAACACGTTACAGAGACACTCACTGAACATGTTACACAGACACTCACTGAACATGTTACAGAGACACTCACTGAACATGTTACAGAGACACTCACTGAACATGTTACAGAGACACTCACTGAACATGTTACAGAGACACTCACTGAACATGTTACAGAGACACTCACTGAACATGTTACAGAGACACTCACTGAACATGTTACAGAGACACTCACTGAACATGTTACAGAGACACTCACTGAACATGTTACAGAGACACTCACTGAACATGTTACACAGACACTCACTGAACATGTTACAGAGACACTCACTGAACACGTTACAGAGACACTCACTGGACACGTTACAGAGACACTCACTGAACACGTTACACAGACACTCACTGAACACGTTACAGAGACACTCACTGAACATGTTACAGAGACACTCACTGAACATGTTACAGAGACACTCACTGAACATGTTACAGAGACACTCACTGGACACGTTACAGAGACACTCACTGAACACGTTACACAGACACTCACTGAACACGTTACACAGACACTCACTGAACACGTTACACAGACACTCACTGAACACGTTACAGAGACACTCACTGGACACGTTACAGAGACACTCACTGAACACGTTACAGAGACACTCACTGAACACGTTACAGAGACACTCACTGGACATGTTACAGAGACACTCACTGAACACGTTACACAGACACTCACTGAACATGTTACAGAGACACTCACTGAACATGTTACACAGACACTCACTGAACATGTTACAGAGACACTCACTGAACATGTTACAGAGACACTCACTGAACATGTTACAGAGACACTCACTGAACACGTTACAGAGACACTCATTGGACATGTTACAGAGACACTCACTGAACACGTTACAGAGACACTCACTGAACACGTTACAGAGACACTCACTGAACACGTTACAGAGACACTCACTGAACATGTTACAGAGACACTCACTGAACATGTTACAGAGACACTCACTGAACACGTTACAGAGACACTCACTGGACATGTTACAGAGACACTCACTGAACATGTTACACAGACACTCACTGGACATGTTACAGAGACACTCACTGGACATGTTACAGAGACACTCACTGAACATGTTACAGAGACACTCACTGAACACGTTACAGAGACACTCACTGGACATGTTACAGAGACACTCACTGAACATGTTACACAGACACTCACTGAACATGTTACAGAGACACTCACTGAACATGTTACACAGACACTCACTGAACATGTTACAGAGACACTCACTGAACATGTTACAGAGACACTCACTGAACATGTTACAGAGACACTCACTGAACACGTTACAGAGACACTCACTGAACACGTTACAGAGACACTCACTGAACACGTTACAGAGACACTCACTGAACACGTTACAGAGACACTCACTGAACATGTTACAGAGACACTCACTGAACATGTTACACAGACACTCACTGAACATGTTACAGAGACACTCACTGAACATGTTACAGAGACACTCACTGAACATGTTACAGAGACACTCACTGAACACGTTACAGAGACACTCACTGGACATGTTACAGAGACACTCACTGAACATGTTACAGAGACACTCACTGAACACGTTACAGAGACACTCACTGAACACGTTACAGAGACACTCACTGAACATGTTACAGAGACACTCACTGAACATGTTACAGAGACACTCACTGAACACGTTACAGAGACACTCACTGAACATGTTACAGAGACACTCACTGAACATGTTACACAGACACTCACTGAACATGTTACAGAGACACTCACTGAACATGTTACAGAGACACTCACTGAACATGTTACAGAGACACTCACTGAACACGTTACAGAGACACTCACTGAACATGTTACACAGACACTCACTGAACATGTTACACAGACACTCACTGAACACGTTACAGAGACACACTCACTGAACATGTTACAGAGACACTCACTGAACATGTTACAGAGACACAGGGCACTTCAATATTTTCAATCTTAAATGAAATCTTTCCTTAAGGTGTAAAAAACATGATCATTGAAAATTCTGCCACTCCTCTCTGATCAACTAGTCAGTGTGTACCAGTATACCATTTAGCATTGATCCTCCAGAGGTTATAGTGTGGTACTGACCCAGATGATCCTATAGAGGTTATAGTGTGGTACTGACCCAGATGATCCTATAGAGGTTATAGTGTGGTACTGACCCAGATGATCCTATAGAGGTTATAGTGTGGTACTGACCCAGATGATCCTATAGAGGTTATAGTGTGGTACTGACCCAGATGATCCTATAGAGGTTATAGTGTGGTACTGACCCAGATGATCCTATAGAGGTTATAGTGTGGTACTGACCCAGATGATCCTATAGAGGTTATAGTGTGGTACTGACCCAGATGATCCTATAGAGGTTATAGTGTGGTACTGACCCAGATGATCCTATAGAGGTTATAGTGTGGTACTGACCCAGATGATCCTATAGAGGTTATAGTGTGGTACTGACCCAGATGATCCTATAGAGGTTATAGTGTGGTACTGACCCAGATGATCCTATAGAGGTTATAGTGTGGTACTGACCCAGATGATCCTATAGAGGTTATAGTGTGGTACTGACCCAGATGATCCTATAGAGGTTATAGTGTGGTACTGACCCAGATGATCCTATAGAGGTTATAGTGTGGTACTGACCCAGATGATCCTATAGAGGTTATAGTGTGGTACTGACCCAGATGATCCTATAGAGGTTATAGTGTGGTACTGACCCCCTTGTCCCAGATGATCCTATAGAGGTTATAGTGTGGTACTGACCCCCTTGGCCCAGATGATCCTATAGAGGTTATAGTGTGGTACTGACCCAGATGATCCTATAGAGGTTATAGTGTGGTACTGACCCAGATGATCCTATAGAGGTTATAGTGTGGTACTGACCCAGATGATCCTATAGAGGTTATAGTGTGGTACTGGCCCAGATGATCCTATAGAGGTTATAGTGTGGTACTGGCCCAGATGATCCTATAGAGGTTATAGTGTGGTACTGACCCAGATGATCCTATAGAGGTTATAGTGTGGTACTGACCCAGATGATCCTATAGAGGTTATAGTGTGGTACTGACCCAGATGATCCTATAGAGGTTATAGTGTGGTACTGACCCAGATGATCCTATAGAGGTTATAGTGTGGTACTGACCCAGATGATCCTATAGAGGTTATAGTGTGGTACTGACCCTCTTGACCCAGATGATCCTATAGAGGTTATAGTGTGGTACTGGCCCAGATGATCCTATAGAGGTTATAGTGTGGTACTGGCCCAGATGATCCTATAGAGGTTATAGTGTGGTACTGGCCCAGATGATCCTATAGAGGTTATAGTGTGGTACTGACCCAGATGATCCTATAGAGGTTATAGTGTGGTACTGACCCAGATGATCCTATAGAGGTTATAGTGTGGTACTGACCCAGATGATCCTATAGAGGTTATAGTGTGGTACTGACCCAGATGATCCTATAGAGGTTATAGTGTGGTACTGACCCAGATGATCCTATAGAGGTTATAGTGTGGTACTGACCCAGATGATCCTATAGAGGTTATAGTGTGGTACTGACCCAGATGATCCTATAGAGGTTATAGTGTGGTACTGACCCAGATGATCCTATAGAGGTTATAGTGTGGTACTGACCCAGATGATCCTATAGAGGTTATAGTGTGGTACTGACCCAGATGATCCTATAGAGGTTATAGTGTGGTACTGACCCTCTTGGCCCAGATGATCCTATAGAGGTTATAGTGTGGTACTGACCCAGATGATCCTATAGAGGTTATAGTGTGGTACTGACCCAGATGATCCTATAGAGGTTATAGTGTGGTACTGACCCAGATGATCCTATAGAGGTTATAGTGTGGTACTGACCCAGATGATCCTATAGAGGTTATAGTGTGGTACTGACCCAGATGATCCTATAGAGGTTATAGTGTGGTACTGACCCAGATGATCCTATAGAGGTTATAGTGTGGTACTGACCCAGATGATCCTATAGAGGTTATAGTGTGGTACTGACCCAGATGATCCTATAGAGGTTATAGTGTGGTACTGACCCAGATGATCCTATAGAGGTTATAGTGTGGTACTGACCCAGATGATCCTATAGAGGTTATAGTGTGGTACTGACCCTCTTGGCCCAGATGATCCTATAGAGGTTATAGTGTGGTACTGACCCAGATGATCCTATAGAGGTTATAGTGTGGTACTGACCCAGATGATCCTATAGAGGTTATAGTGTGGTACTGGCCCAGATGATCCTATAGAGGTTATAGTGTGGTACTGACCCAGATGATCCTATAGAGGTTATAGTGTGGTACTGACCCTCTTGGCCCAGATGATCCTATAGAGGTTATAGTGTGGTACTGACCCAGATGATCCTATAGAGGTTATAGTGTGGTACTGACCCTCTTGGCCCAGATGATCCTATAGAGGTTATAGTGTGGTACTGACCCAGATGATCCTATAGAGGTTATAGTGTGGTACTGACCCTCTTGGCCCAGATGATCCTATAGAGGTTATAGTGTGGTACTGACCCAGATGATCCTATAGAGGTTATAGTGTGGTACTGACCCAGATGATCCTATAGAGGTTATAGTGTGGTACTGACCCTCTTGGCCCAGATGATCCTATAGAGGTTATAGTGTGGTACTGACCCTCTTGGCCCAGATGATCCTATAGAGGTTATAGTGTGGTACTGACCCAGATGATCCTATAGAGGTTATAGTGTGGTACTGACCCAGATGATCCTATAGAGGTTATAGTGTGGTACTGACCCAGATGATCCTATAGAGGTTATAGTGTGGTACTGACCCAGATGATCCTATAGAGGTTATAGTGTGGTACTGACCCAGATGATCCTATAGAGGTTATAGTGTGGTACTGACCCTCTTGGCCCAGATGATCCTATAGAGGTTATAGTGTGGTACTGACCCAGATGATCCTATAGAGGTTATAGTGTGGTACTGACCCAGATGATCCTATAGAGGTTATAGTGTGGTACTGACCCTCTTGTCCCAGATGATCCTATAGAGGTTATAGTGTGGTACTGACCCAGATGATCCTATAGAGGTTATAGTGTGGTACTGACCCAGATGATCCTATAGAGGTTATAGTGTGGTACTGGCCCAGATGATCCTATAGAGGTTATAGTGTGGTACTGACCCAGATGATCCTATAGAGGTTATAGTGTGGTACTGACCCAGATGATCCTATAGAGGTTATAGTGTGGTACTGACCCTCTTGGCCCAGATGATCCTATAGAGGTTATAGTGTGGTACTGACCCAGATGATCCTATAGAGGTTATAGTGTGGTACTGACCCTCTTGGCCCAGATGATCCTATAGAGGTTATAGTGTGGTACTGACCCAGATGATCCTATAGAGGTTATAGTGTGGTACTGACCCAGATGATCCTATAGAGGTTATAGTGTGGTACTGACCCTCTTGGCCCAGATGATCCTATAGAGGTTATAGTGTGGTACTGACCCTCTTGGCCCAGATGATCCTATAGAGGTTATAGTGTGGTACTGACCCAGATGATCCTATAGAGGTTATAGTGTGGTACTGACCCAGATGATCCTATAGAGGTTATAGTGTGGTACTGACCCAGATGATCCTATAGAGGTTATAGTGTGGTACTGACCCAGATGATCCTATAGAGGTTATAGTGTGGTACTGACCCAGATGATCCTATAGAGGTTATAGTGTGGTACTGACCCAGATGATCCTATAGAGGTTATAGTGTGGTACTGACCCAGATGATCCTATAGAGGTTATAGTGTGGTACTGACCCCCTTGTCCCAGATGATCCTATAGAGGTTATAGTGTGGTACTGACCCAGATGATCCTATAGAGGTTATAGTGTGGTACTGACCCAGATGATCCTATAGAGGTTATAGTGTGGTACTGACCCAGATGATCCTATAGAGGTTATAGTGTGGTACTGACCCAGATGATCCTATAGAGGTTATAGTGTGGTACTGACCCAGATGATCCTATAGAGGTTATAGTGTGGTACTGACCCCTTGTCCCAGATGATCCTATAGAGGTTATAGTGTGGTACTGACCCAGATGATCCTATAGAGGTTATAGTGTGGTACTGACCCAGATGATCCTATAGAGGTTATAGTGTGGTACTGACCCCTTGTCCCAGATGATCCTATAGAGGTTATAGTGTGGTACTGACCCAGATGATCCTATAGAGGTTATAGTGTGGTACTGACCCAGATGATCCTATAGAGGTTATAGTGTGGTACTGACCCAGATGATCCTATAGAGGTTATAGTGTGGTACTGACCCTCTTGGCCCAGATGATCCTATAGAGGTTATAGTGTGGTACTGACCCAGATGATCCTATAGAGGTTATAGTGTGGTACTGACCCAGATGATCCTATAGAGGTTATAGTGTGGTACTGACCCTCTTGGCCCAGATGATCCTATAGAGGTTATAGTGTGGTACTGACCCAGATGATCCTATAGAGGTTATAGTGTGGTACTGACCCAGATGATCCTATAGAGGTTATAGTGTGGTACTGACCCTCTGGCCAGATGATCCTATAGAGGTTATAGTGTGGTACTGACCCCAGATGATCCTATAGAGGTTATAGTGTGGTACTGACCCAGATGATCCTATAGAGGTTATAGTGTGGTACTGACCCAGATGATCCTATAGAGGTTATAGTGTGGTACTGACCCAGATGATCCTATAGAGGTTATAGTGTGGTACTGACCCAGATGATCCTATAGAGGTTATAGTGTGGTACTGACCCAGATGATCCTATAGAGGTTATAGTGTGGTACTGACCCAGATGATCCTATAGAGGTTATAGTGTGGTACTGACCCAGATGATCCTATAGAGGTTATAGTGTGGTACTGACCCAGATGATCCTATAGAGGTTATAGTGTGGTACTGACCCAGATGATCCTATAGAGGTTATAGTGTGGTACTGACCCAGATGATCCTATAGAGGTTATAGTGTGGTACTGACCCAGATGATCCTATAGAGGTTATAGTGTGGTACTGACCCAGATGATCCTATAGAGGTTATAGTGTGGTACTGACCCAGATGATCCTATAGAGGTTATAGTGTGGTACTGACCCAGATGATCCTATAGAGGTTATAGTGTGGTACTGACCCAGATGATCCTATAGAGGTTATAGTGTGGTACTGACCCAGATGATCCTATAGAGGTTATAGTGTGGTACTGACCCAGATGATCCTATAGAGGTTATAGTGTGGTACTGACCCAGATGATCCTATAGAGGTTATAGTGTGGTACTGACCCAGATGATCCTATAGAGGTTATAGTGTGGTACTGACCCAGATGATCCTATAGAGGTTATAGTGTGGTACTGACCCAGATGATCCTATAGAGGTTATAGTGTGGTACTGACCCAGATGATCCTATAGAGGTTATAGTGTGGTACTGACCCAGATGATCCTATAGAGGTTATAGTGTGGTACTGACCCAGATGATCCTATAGAGGTTATAGTGTGGTACTGACCCCAGATGATCCTATAGAGGTTATAGTGTGGTACTGACCCAGATGATCCTATAGAGGTTATAGTGTGGTACTGACCCAGATGATCCTATAGAGGTTATAGTGTGGTACTGACCCAGATGATCCTATAGAGGTTATAGTGTGGTACTGACCCAGATGATCCTATAGAGGTTATAGTGTGGTACTGACCCAGATGATCCTATAGAGGTTATAGTGTGGTACTGACCCAGATGATCCTATAGAGGTTATAGTGTGGTACTGACCCAGATGATCCTATAGAGGTTATAGTGTGGTACTGACCCAGATGATCCTATAGAGGTTATAGTGTGGTACTGACCCAGATGATCCTATAGAGGTTATAGTGTGGTACTGACCCAGATGATCCTATAGAGGTTATAGTGTGGTACTGACCCTCTTGTCCAGATGATCCTATAGAGGTTATAGTGTGGTACTGACCCAGATGATCCTATAGAGGTTATAGTGTGGTACTGACCCAGATGATCCTATAGAGGTTATAGTGTGGTACTG
>NW_028162560.1:0-112500 GCF_964263955.1 Coregonus lavaretus
TGTGCGCCGCCCATGAGTCTCCCGGTCGCGGCCGACTGCGACAGAGCCTGGATTCGAACCAGGATCTCTAGTGGCACAGTTAGCACTGCGATGCAGTGCCTTAGACCACTTCGCCACTCAGTGGTCTACATATACTCATACATACAGTGAGGGAAAAAAGTATTTGATCCCCTACTGATTTTGTACGTTTGCCCACTGACAAATAAATTATCAGTCTATAATTTTAATGGTAGGTTTATTTGAACAGTGAGAGACAGGATAACAACAAAAAATCCAGAAAAACGTATGTCAAAAATGTTGTAAATTGATTTGCATTTTAATGAGGGAAATAAGTATTTGAACCCCTCTCAATCAGAAAGATTTCTGCCTCCCAGGTGTCTTTTATACAGGTAACGAGCTGAGATTAGGAGCACATTCTTAAAGGGAGTGCTCCTAATCTCAGCTTGTTACCTGTATAAAAGACACCTGTCCACAGAAGCAATCAATCAATCAGATTCCAAACTCTCTACCATGGCCAAGACCAAAGAGCTCTCCAAGAATGCCAGGGACAAGATTGCAGACCTACACAAGGCTGGAATGGGCTACAAGACCATCGCCAAGCAGCTTGGTGAGAAGGTGACAACAATTGGCGCGATTATTCGCATATGGAAGAAACACAAAAGAACTGTCAATCTCCCTCAGCCTGGGGCTCCATGCAAGATCTCACCTTGTGGAGTTGCAATGATCATGAGAACAGTGAGGAATCAGCCCAGAACTACACGGGAGGATCTTGTCAATGATCTCAAGGCAGCTGGGACCATAGTCACCAAGAAAACAAATGGTAACACACTACACCCGCAAGGTCCCCCTGCTCAAGAAAGCACATATACAGGCCCGTCTGAAGTTTGCCAATGAACATCTGAATGATTCAGAGGAGAACTGGGTGAAAGTGTTGTGGTCAGATGAGACCAAAATCGAGCTCTTTGGCATCAACTCAACTCGCTGTGTTTGGAGGAGGATGAATGCTGCCTATGACCCCAAGAACACCATCCCTACCGTCAAACATGGAGGTGGAAACATTATGCTTTGGGGGTGTTTTTCTGCTAAGGGGACAGGACAACTTCACCGCATCAAAGGGACGATGGAAGGGGCCATGTACCGTCAAATCTTGGGTGAGAACCTCCTTCCCTCAGCCAGGGCATTGAAAATGGGTCGTGGATGGGTATTCCAGCATGACAATGACCCAAAACACACGGCCAAGGCAACAAAGTGGCTCAAGAAGAAGCACATTAAGGTCCTGGAGTGGCCTAGCCAGTCTCCAGACCTTAATCCCATAGAAAATCTGTGGAGGGAGCTGAAGGTTCGAGTTGCCAAACGTCAGCCTCGAAACCTTAATGACTTGGAGAAGATCTGCAAAGAGGAGTGGGACAAAATCCCTCCTGAGATGTGTGCAAACCTGGTGGCCAAGTTTTGCAGAGGGGTCAAATACTTATTTCCCTCATTAAAATGCAAATCAATTCATAACATTTTTGACATGCGTTTTTCTGGATTTTGTTGTTGTTATTCTGTCTCTCACTGTTCAAATAAACCTACCATTAAAATGATATACTGATCATGCCTTTGTCAGTGGGCAAATGTACAAAATCAGCAGGGTATCAAATACTTTTTCCCTCACTGTATATATACACATCCTTTTTTAAAATATATTTCCCTTTATTACTTTCCAACCCCACCACCCCTTCCCTAATTTGAGTAAACTAGTGAACAACAACGCTTAGGGCTCTACTTCCAGCTTGTACATACTATATACATTTTATGGACACAGTCAATTTTACAATAATTATATTTTGTTTGTTTTTACTCCTGAACTTCCTCTACCCTCAACCTCTCCGATGATTTTCATGATGTCCATCCGATTTGCTTCTATATGCCATATATTTCTAACTGTGCTCTTTCACAAAAGCTCTCAACCTATAACCTATATACTAATTATGGACACAGTATGCTTTACATTAGTTATCTTGTTGTTATTAGTTGTTGTTAGTTGTTATTAGTCCCATCCGTCAGCTCCATTCAACACCTCCCATCGGTCTCTTAACACCATCCATATTGGATTTCTATTTGCCATATATTTTTCAACTGTACTGTGATGTTTACTACAAGACCATGGTGCTTGCCTACGGAGCTGTGAGGGGAACGGCACCTCCTTACCTTCAGGCTCTGATCAGACCCTACACCCAAACGAGGGCACTACGTTCATCCACCTCTGGCCTGCTAGCTCCCCTACCTCTACGGAAGCACAGTTCCCGCTCAGCCCAGTCAAAGCTATTTGCTGCTCTGGCTCCCCAATGGTGGAACAAGCTCCCCCCACGACGCCAGGACAGCGGAGTCACTGACCACCTTCCGGAGACACTTGAAACCCTACCTCTTTAAGGAATACCCGGAACAGTATAAAGTAATCCTTCTACTCCCCCCCCCCCTCCCCCACCCCCCCATAAAAAAATATATAAGTGGTTGTCCCACTGGCTATCATAAGTTGAATGCACCAATTTGTAAGTCGCTCTGGATAAGAGCGTCTGCTAAATGATGTAAATGTAAATGTAAATGTTTCACAAAAGTTATATTCTCATTGTTTCTACACATTGTAAATTGAAAATAAAATTTTTTGCTAAAAGTATTATTATATTATTGATCGATTGACTATGACTTTCAGATCACCCAGTAGTGCTATCTGCAGGGTTAGCTCCAGGTAAATATTGCAATCCTTCAGCCATTCATGGACCTGTGACCAAAAACAAGCTACAAATGGACAGTACCAAAACAAATGATCTAATGATTCTGTCTCTTCGCAGCAAAATCTGCAGAGCTGGGAAGATTACATCCCCCATATAAATAACATTCTATTGGTTGCAAGAATTTTGTATAATAATTTAAATGGAAAAATTCTAAGTTTTGAATCCGGCGTCGTTTTGCGTATCAGTTCATAAACACTATGCCATGGAATCGGTACGTCAAAAATCTCTTCCCAACTATTTTGCAATCTATATGGGACGGCTGTCAATCCTTTGGTCCTTAAATGAAACTGGTATACTTTTTTATTTATCACAATTTTCTTTAACCAATTATGTTCTTTAATGTAGGGCCGACAGACAAGTTCCTTACTTTTTCCCCCTTCCACTTTCCTCTTCCATTTTTGCGGTAATGCTGCAATTATTTGGTTGTAATTTTGGGTAGAGCAGACATTTCCATATGTTTTTGTTAGCTGCATGTGCAACATAACTCCACCAGTCCTACCTATGATATCATTTACGAAGATTACACTTTTTTTTTTTTTCTTCAAAAAATAGTGTTTTTTTTTATCAATTAGTATATTTGAGTTTAACCACAATATTTGTTGCATATTTGTTCTGTTGTTTCTGGAGGATTAAATTGAAATTGCAACCAACTTTCTATGGCTTGTTTTAGAAATAGTGATATTTGGGAGATTATTTCCTTTTCAAATAACTGAAAGTGAGAGGTTGTAATCTGAATAAAGGGAAAAAGGCCATTCTTGAACATGGGGTATGTCACGACTTCCGCCGACGCTGCCTCCCCTCCATGTTCGGGCAGGTTTCGGCGTTCGTCGTCACCGGCTTACTAGCCACCGCCGCTCCATATATCATCATTCCATTTGTCTTGTCAATTACACACACCTGGTTCTTATCCCCTCATTAGTCTGTGTATAAGTGTTCCCTCTGCCCCCTTGTCCTTGTGAGTGATTGTTTTATGTGAAGATGAGTGTAGCCCGGTTGAGCTATCCGTACTTTGTATTGCCGGGGTTATTTCTCCCCGTGTGCCTGTATTGTGTTCCAGTGCGCCTGTATTACGCCCTGTGCTGTTGACGCTATCAAGCGTAATTGTGTATTACGGAATAAACTCTGTATTCAGTGATTTACCCTCCTGCGCCTGACTCCTTCAAATCACACTCTCACAGGGTGAGACAATCTTACTAGTTTGCTAGAGAACCAGTTCGGATTTAAGTATAACTTTTGTATGACTGAAGCTTTTAGTGATAGGTCTCATGCTTTAATATGTAATAATTTCTGTCCTCCGAATTCATATTCATTATATAAATAGGCCCGTTTAATTTTGTCTGGCTTGCCGTTCCAAATAAAATCTTTTTTTCTCATATCATTTAAAAAACTGTTCGCTAGGCGTAGGCAAGACCATAAGCAAATAGGTAAACTGGGATAACACTAAAGAGTTAATCAGGGTGATTTTTACACAGATAGACAGGTATGTACCTTTCCATGGTAGCAAGATCTTATCTATTTTTGCTAACTTTCTATTAACATTTATTGGAGTGAGATCATTTATTTCATTTGGGATATGTATTCCGAGTATATCCACATCACCATCAGACCATGTTATTGGTAAACTACATGGTAATGTATATATATATTTTTTAGTGATCCAATATGTAATATAGTACATTTATCATAATTTGGTTGTAATCCAGAGAGGTTAGAAAATGTATCTAGATCCTCTATGAGGCTGTGGAGGGATTCAAGTTGTGGATTTAAAAGAAAACATGAATCATCAGCGTATAATGACACCTTTGTTTTTAAGCCCTGGATTTCTAATCCCTTGATATTATTGTCGGATCTGATTTTAGTAGCTAACATTTCGATGGCCATAATAAATAGATGTGCCGATATTGGACAACCTTGTTTTACTCCTCTTGACAGTTTAAAACTTTCGGAGAAATAGCCATTATTTACTATTTTAAACCTAGGGTTAATATACATGATTTTAACCCATTTTGTAAGAGATTCTCCAAAATTGAAATGCTCCAGGCATTTGTATATAAACTCCAGTTGTACTTCATCAAATGCCTTTTCAAAGTCTGCTATGAATAGCAGGCCTGGTTTTCCAGATTTTTCATAGTGTTCTATTGTTTCCAGTACTTGCCTTATATTATCTCCAATGTATCGTCCATGTAAAAAACCTGTCTGATTAGAATGAATTATGTCCGACAATACCTTTTTAATTCTATGCACTATACATTTTGCTAGAATTTTTGCAGCAAAACACTGAAGTGCAAGGGGCCTCCAATTTTTAAAATGGACTGGATCTTTATATTTCCCACTTGTATCCTGTTTCAGTAATAATAAAATCAGACCTTCTTCTTGAGTGTCTGATAATCTACCATTTTCATAGGAGTGGTTAAAACATGCTAATAACGGTCCTCTGAGTATATCAAAAAAGGTTTGGTATACCTCGACTGGTATGCCATCCAACCCTGGGGTTTTCCCGGACTTAAAGTCTTTAATTGCATCCAGAAGTTCCTCCTCTGTAATTTCACCTTCACATTAGTCTTTCTGTATGGCTGTTAATTTTACATTATCAATAGAAAAAAATCCCTACAATTAGATTCAGTTAGAGGAGATGGAGGCGACTGAAACGAAAACATATGCTTAACCCTCCCGTTGTCCTAGGGTCAAAATGACCCGCCACTGTGTTGAACCAACTTTATTTAATTTTTATATTTTGGGGATCATTTGTGAGAAGGAGGCAGTGAGACTTTAAAGAAAGTATCACTGCCTCCTTCTCACAAATGTTCCAAAAAATATAAAAATTAAATAAAGTTGGTTCAACACAGTGGCGGGTCATTTTGACCCTAGGACAACGGGAGGGTTAAAGTACTTTGCTTCCTCCTTCAAAATATAATTTGGTGAATCATGGGTGACTCCGTCATTGTAACCAGTTTCAGTCAATTATTTTTGGTAGCATTTCTATGTTGAAGATTAAAAAATAATTTGGTGCATTTTTCCCCATCCAGTTTGCTTTATTTGTATAATATATTTCACTGGATCTTTCTTTAATAAGTTTTGTTTTTCCTCTAATTTATTCTGAGCCTCTATGTTACAGTTTTTATTGCTATCTATCTGTTCTGTTAGACCTTCTATTTCCTTTGTTAGTATGGACTCTTTTGACCTAAATTGCTTTTGTTTTCGAGATGAGTACTGAATTGCATGGCCTCTAAAGGCATATTTAAAAGTGTCCCATACAATAAGGGGATTTGCTGTACCTATGTTATGTTGGAAAAATATGTTATAAATTCCTCTGTACTAGTTAAAAACAAGTTATCATCCAATAGAATTTGATTACATTTCCAATATCCTCGCCCATGTGGAAATTCAGTAAGAGTAATGTATATGCCAATTATATGATGGTCCGACCGCATTCTGTCCCCTATCAACACTTTTTAAACTTTTGGTGCCAACGAGAATGACATAAGAAAGAAGTCAAGACGACTAGCTTGATTGTGCCTCCCCCATGTATATCTCACTACGTCAGGATATTTAAGCCTTCATATATCTACTAGTTCTAATGTATCCATGACATTCATGATTTCCTTAAGAGCATGAAGGTGATAGTTTGTGGTGTGATTTCCTTTACGGTCCATTGAGCTATTTAAAACAGTATTATAATCTCCCACCATAATAATAGAGTCTTGTATTGCTTGCAGGGTTGATAATTTATTATATACATTGTCAAAGAAGTGTGGATCATCATTATTTGGTCCGTAAAGGTTAATGAGCCATATTTGTTTATGGTCCAATATCATATTTAAAATCATCCATCTACCTTGCGGATCTGTTTGGACAATTTGCAGATTCGGATCAAAATTACTGTTAATTAATAACATCACCCCTTTTGAGTTTCTTTGCCCATGGGATAAGTATATTTCACAATTCCTGACATTTAATCCTAGTAGAAATTCTCTCTTAGGTCAGTTAGGATCACCACTTTACTTTAAGAATGTGAAATGTCAGAACAATAATAGAGAGAATGATTTATTTCAGCTTTTATTTATGTCATCACATTCCCAGTGGGTCAGAAGTTTACATACACTCAATTAGTATTTGGTAGCATTGCCTTTAAATTGTTTAACTTGGGTCAAACGGTTCGGGTAGCCTTCCACAAGCTTCCCACAATAAGTTGGGTGAATTTTGGCCCATTCCTCCTGTCAGAGCTGCTGTAACTGAGTCAGGTTTGTAGGCCTATTTGCTCGCACACACTTTTTCAGTTCTGCCCACACATTTTCTATAGGATTGAGGTCAGGGCTTTGTGATGGCCACTCCAATACCTTGACTTTGTTGTCCTTAAGCCATTTTGCCACAACTTTGGAAGTATGCTTGGGGTCATTGTCCATTTGGAAGACTAATTTGCGACCAAGCTTTAACTTCCTGACTGATGTCTTGAGATGTTGCTTCAATATATCCACAATTTTCCTTCCTCATGATGCCATCTATTTTGTGAAGTGCACCAGTCTCTCCTAAAGAAAAGCACCCCCACAGCATGATGCTGCCACCCCCGTGCTTCACGGTTGGGATGGTGTTCTTCGGCTTGCAAGCGTTCCCCTTTTTCCTCCAAACATAACAATGGTCATTATGGCCAAACAGTTCTATTTTTGTTTCATCAGACCAGAGGACATTTCTCCAAAAAGTACGATCTTTGTCCCCATGTGCAATTGCAAACCGTAGTCTGGCTTTTTTATGGCAGTTTTGGAGCAGTGGCTTCTTCCTTGCTGAGCAGCCTTTCAGGTTATGTTGATATAGGACTCGTTTTACTGTGGATATAGATACTTTTGTACCTGTTTCCTCCAGCATCTTCACAAGGTCCTTTGCTGTTGTTCTGGGATTGATTTGCACTTTTCGCATCAAAGTACTTTCATCTCTAGGAGACAGAACGTGTCTCCTTCCTGAGCAGTATGACGGCTGCGTGGTCCCATGGTGTTTATACTTGCGTACTATTGTTTGTACAGATGAACGTGGTACCTTCAGGCGTTTGGAAATTGCTCCCAAGGATGAACCAGACTTGTGGAGATCTACAAAAAATGTTCTGAGGTCTTGGCTGATTTCTTTTGATTTTCCCATGATGTCAAGTAAAGAGGCACTGAGTTTGAAGGTAGGCCTTGAAATACATCCACAGGTACACCTCCAATAGACTCAAATGATGTCAATTAGCATATCAGAAGCTTCTAAAGCCATGGCATCATTTTCTGGAATTTTCCAAGCTGTTTAAAGGCACAGTCAATCTAGTGTATGTAAACTTCTGACCCACTGGAATTTTGATACAGTGAATTATAAGTGAAATAATCTGTCCGTAAACAATTGTTGGAAAAATGACTTGTGTCATGCACAAAGTAGATATCC
Source organism: Coregonus lavaretus (assembly GCF_964263955.1). Lineage (NCBI taxonomy): Eukaryota > Metazoa > Chordata > Actinopteri > Salmoniformes > Salmonidae > Coregonus > Coregonus lavaretus. Next base: position 8,181 of record NW_028162560.1, read on the forward strand.
TAACCGACTTGCCAAAACTATAGTTTGTTAACAAGACATTTGTGGAGTGGTTGAAAAACGAGTTTTAATGACTCCAACCCAAGTGTATGTAAACTTCCGACTTCAACTGTAGCTGTACCATGATATTTGCATTGCTACTAAGTAACCCTCCAATTGTTCTCTACTGTCCCCCGCTAAAGCCCCTCCCCATACCAAGTTGGGATATCATCCCAGTGATCGGCATACCACCCCCGTCCCCCCGGATCCCTAGGCACCCCGTGAGGCCAGGACCCATCCTTCGAAAACAGCACACAGTGCCACCCACAAAACAGAAGCAGGTCAACCGTTAACTTTTTAGATTGTTTTGCTTATTTTCAATTGTTTTCTTCAGTTTTAATTTTTTTAATAATATTGTTTGGGGTGAGTATTATGCTTGGCTGTTGTTGTTTTGTCCATTTCATAAATGTTTCATCCATTTTAAAGACATGGTCCAGTACTTTGGCGACTAGTAAGTATTTTTTAAACCTCCTGCTTTGGGCTGGTGGATGTGTCAATGCGTAGTCTTAACTCAATTAGCCATCAAATCCTTAGTTTGAAAGCAACTGTTTTCTGGAAGCTGTGCGGCGCCATTTTCCCTTAAATTACCCCCACATAGGCCAGCCCCCTAGCAATTTGTGGTGAGTGTGGTGAAAGGAGTCAGGCGCATACAGAGTTTATTCCTTCGTTGACACACTAATGCACTCCAATAGCGATCAACAAAACAGGCACAGGGGAAACAAACATCCCTGGCAATTACTCTGTAACGGAATCCAATAATACATGGGCACAGGGGGAAAATCTACCCTGGCAACACAATGTTATGAGTAGCTCCACTGAGCTACATACTCTCACAATTAACAATCACCCACAAGGACAAGGGGGCAGAGGGAACACTTATACACAGACTAATTAGGGGATTAGAACTAGGTGTGTGTGATTGACAAGACAATTGTGATGATGATTGGGGCGGCAGTGGTTAGTACTCCGGTGACGACGAACGCCGAAGCCTGCCCGAACAAGGAGGGGAGGCAGCCTCGGCCGAAGTCGTGACAGTGCCCCCCCCCCCCGACGCGCAGCTCCAGCAGCGCGCCGACCACGGCCAGGAGGACGCGGAGCAGGGCGAGCCGGATGGCGACGGTGGAAATCCCGCAACAGGGAGGGATCGAGGATATCCCTCACCGGGACCCAGCACCGTTCCTCCGGACCGTACCCCTCCCACTCCACGAGATACTGAAGGCCCCCCACCCGACGCCTCGAATCCAGGATGGCACGGACAGAGTACGCTGGGACCCCCTCGATGTCCATAGGAGGTGGATGAACCTCCCGCACCTCAGACTAATGGAGCGGACCAACCACCACCGGCCTGAGGAGAGATACATGAAACGAGGGGTTAATACGGTAATCAGGGGGGAGTAACAACCTATATGTAACCTCGTTGATTCTCCTCAGGACTTTGAACGGCCCCACAAACCGCGGGCTCAGCTTCTGGAAGGGCAGGCGGAGGGGCAGATTCCGGGTCGAGAGCCAGACCCAATCCCCCGGTACGAAGACCGGGGCCTCACTGCGGTGACGGTCATCGTTGGCCTTCTGAAGACGCACGGCGCGCTGGAGGTGAACGTGGGCAGCGTTCCACGTCTCCTCCGCGCGCTGAAACCAGTCATCCACTGCAGGAGTTTCGGTCTGGCTCTGGTGCCACGGTGCCAGAACCGGTTGGTAACCTATAACACATTGGAATGGTGTTAGATTAGTAGAGGAGTTGCAGAGAGAGTTCTGGGCATATTCTGCCCATTGCAAGAACACCGACCACTCCCCCGGCCGGTCCTGGCAGTAGGACTGCAGGAACCTACCCACATCCTGATTTACTCGTTCCACCTGCCCATTTGACTCGGGGTGGAACCCAGAGGTCAGGCTGACCGAGACCCCCAGACGTTCCATGAATGCCATCCAAACCTTGGACGTGAACTGGGGACCTCGGTCGGACACTATATCCTCTGGCACCCCGTAGTGCCGGAAGACGTGAGTGAACAGGGCCTCAGCAGCTTGCAGGGCCGTAGGGAGACAACGACCAGGATGGTGGTGTTACCTTGGGAGAGGGGAAGATCAGTCAGAAAATCAATGCTAAGGTGAGATCATGGTCGTTGTGGAACTGGTAACGGTTGTAGCTTACCCACTGGGAGGTGCCTAGGTGCCTTACTCTGGGCACACACCGAGCAGGAGGAGACGTACACCCTCAAGTCCTTAGCCAAGGTAGGCCACCAGTACTTTCCGCTCAAGCAGCGCACTGCACGACCGATACCTGGGTGACCAGAGGAGGGTGACGTGTGTGCCCAGAAGATCAGACGATCACGGATAAGAGCAGGCACGTACCGCAGCCCAGCTGGACACTGCGGTGGAGATGGATATGTGCGTAATGCCCGCTCTATATCCGCATCCATAGCCCATACTACCGGCGCCACAATGCAGGAGGCCGGGAGTATGGGGGTGTGTCTCTGGGCCTCTCCTCTGTGTCATACAGCCGGGACAGTGCGTCTGCCTTCACGTTCTTCGTACCCAGAATGTATGATAGTGTAAAATCAAACTGGGTGAAGAATAGGGCCCACATGACCTCCTCGCTGCACGGATGTACTCCAGGTTACGGTGGTTCGTCCAGATGAGGAAAGGGTGTTTCGCCCCTTCGAGCCAATGCCTCCACATGGTCAAAGCTTGGACAACAGTCAACAGCTCCCGATCACCAACGTCGTAGTTCTGCTCAGGTGGTGTGCCCGAGTGTTGGGACAGGACAGCGCCTATCCCTACCTCGGACGCATCCACCTCCACTACGAACAGTGGTGATGGATCGGGGTGGGCCAGAACCGGAGCTGAGGTGAACAGACCCCGCAGTCTCCTGAAGGCCAGTTCTGCCTCAGCAGACCAGCGGAGCCGGGACGGCCCACCCTTCAACAGGGATGTGATGGGAGCTGTGACCTTGCCAAAGCCCCGGATAAACCTTCGGTAGTAGTTGGCAAAGCCAAGGAATCGCTCTACCTCCTTAACCGTGGTTGGAGTCGGCCAATTACGCACGGCTGAAATGCGATCTCCCTCCATCCCCACACCTGAGAAGGAGACGGACTGCTGGAAAAACATACACTTCTCTGCCTTGGCATAAAGGTCATTTTCCAACAGTCTGGCCAGCACTTTGCGAACCAGGGACTCATGCTCGGCGTGAGTAACGGAATACACCAGGATGTCATTGATGTAGACCACTACACCGCGACCAAGCATGTCCCGACGCCTGCCCAAACAAGGAGGGGAGGCAGCCTCGGCCGAAGTCGTGACACAATTAAAGTTTCAGCCAATGAGCTTCAGCCCCTCAACATTTTAATGACAGCTAGCAAGACATACACACAGCAGAGCAAGAGAGAGAACAATGACATGGTTCACATATCTGCACATTTGTGACGTAGTACACAATCTACGGGGACTTTTGGCTCGTGGGCGTTACTTTCAGAACTACTGGCTAAAAAGTTTACAAAAGTACCGGAGAATATCTTTAATAACTATCCTTTTATAGATGGAATCTGCAGTTGGGGAAACAGCACCACTGGCCGCCCCACCACTGTTGTTACTGTACATATTGTGCTCTTCTATCACCCATGCAATGATGTCAGAGGGGAAAAAACTGTGCTGATTGTTTGCAGTGACTTCTTTGTTGTTGTAATATCGCAAACAGACATGGCTGTTTCACCAGCTTTAATCTCTAATACTCTTATGTTTTGGGGAGTTTTAAGTTATTCATCAATCTACAAAGAAGACCCAATTTATCAGAGAGCAGATTATTTTCTGTTGAATGTTGTTTCAGATTCAGTAGAGCCAGTAGAATGTTGTTTCAGATTCAGTATGAGTCAGTAGAATGTTGTTTCAGATTCAGTAGAGCCAGTAGAATGTTGTTTCAGATTCAGTAGAGTCAGTAGAATGTTGTTTCAGATTCAGTATGAAACAGTAGAATGTTGTTTCAAATTCAGCAGAATGTTGTTTCAGATTCAGTAGAGTCAGTAGAATGTTGTTTCAGATTCAGTATGAAACAGTAGAATGTTGTTTCAAATTCAGCAGAATGTTGTTTCAGATTCAGTATGAGACAGTAGAATGTTTTTTCAGATTCAGTATGAGTCAGTAGAATGTTGTTTCAGATTCAGTATGAGTCAGTAGAATGTTGTTTCAGATTCAGTAGAGTCAGTAGAATGTTGTTTCAGATTCAGTAGTAAGTAGAATGTTGTTTCACATTCAGTATGAGACAGTAGAATGTTGTTTCAGATTCAGCAGAATGTTGTTTCAGATTCAGTATGAGACAGTAGAATGTTGTTTCAGATTCAGTAGTCAGTAGAATGTTGTTTCAGATTCAGTATGAGTCAGTAGAATGTTGTTTCAGATTCAGTATGAGTCAGTAGAATGTTGTTTCAGATTCAGTATGAGTCAGTAGAATGTCACCTTGATCCTTCATCACAGAGGAGGAAGGTAGATAGTGAGCTTCCATTACTGAGAAGAGGAGAGAACATTCTCTCTCTTCGGCCTTGTTTGTCTCCTCTGCTCTGTGTCACTAATGCAGATAAACATTCAATGTGTGTGTGTGTGTGTGTGTGTGTGTGTGTGTGTGTGTGTGTGCGTGTGCGTGTGCGTGTGTGTGTGTGTGTGTGTGTGTGTGTGTGTGTGTGTGTGCGTGTGTGCGTGTCTGTGTGTGTGTGTGTGTGTGTGTGTGTGTGTGTGTGTGTGTGTGTGTGTGTGTGTGTGCGTGTGTGCGTGTCTGTGTGTGTGTGTGTGCGTGTGTGCGTGTCTGTGTGTGTGTGTGTGTGTGTGTGTGTGTGTGTGTGTGCGTGTGCGTGTGTGTGTGTGTGTGTGTGTGTGTGCGTGTGTGCGTGTCTGTGTGTGTGTGTGTGTGTGTGTGTGTGTGTGTGTGTGTGTGTGTGTGTGTGTGTGTGTGTGTGTGTGTCCATCTGTATTGTGGTAGTGAGTGGCGGAGAGTAGGCATGAAAATGGCAGGAGGGAACATAGAGTGTCAGATGATATGACTGTAGGTCTGACTCACATACTATAACATCATAGCATATGCAGACACAGTTACCAGGCAGGTTTCCATTGACCCAGGTTTATTTGACAAAAGCAATGTCGCGAAAAAAACATTGCAACATGTCAAATGGAAACGGCAGATATAGGAACATTTTTTAAAGATCGACAACATATTGATCCTTTCGACAGGTATGGATTTTGCTTTTGTTGAACATTCTTTATTGTGACAAATTCTGATGAAATTGTGTTTGCAGACAAATATTTAAGGTATGCGGGGCACGCGATGTCATCGCTTAACTATAAAGCTCCACTCTGCAAAATCAATTTGTTCAACTGTAAAAAAGTATGTTTCTTTGCAGGACAAGGATTGTCCTGACTTTCAAGAATGCTTGATTTGCTTCGCATTGCTTTTCTGGTTGGCTGGCAAGTTCCACCATCCAATTATTTCAAATCCACAGGAGTGCAGGTTTCATCATGGCACAGACCATTGCAATACGTTGGCACATGAGAATGATTAGAATATGGCAAATCTTAGTCAATTCTTGCATTCTATCCATGTTGGCTTTTGTGGGCTAACTGAGACATGAAACAGTTAGGTGGGAGGGCATACAGACTGTCACCAATTATTAATTTTTTTAGGTGTGATGACATTATGTCCAACTGTTTTTATCAAAACAAGATAGTAAATGGAAACACACCGTAGCAGGCAATTGTTGCATCTACTTTCTAAACGTCGACAAAAAAATCACTGGACAGGTTAATGGAAGCATAGCTACAGACTGCTTTTACATCTGCAACACAGAGACAAATCTCTGCTGAATGACGTTCAGTAGCCTATGTAAGAATGAGCTAGGGTTAGGGTTAAGGCCAGGATGTAGATGTGAAGCTAGTGGTAGGATTGGGCGCACAGGAAGCATGACCTGGGAAAAGGGTGAAGGCACAGCACTGACGTAGCACAGGTTTGTTTTAGCTGTCAATGAACCAATCACCCATAACCACCTCATCCAATGAGAGCTCTGATCAACATTGTAGAAATGTCGGTTGATTGGCTGGGAGTAGGGCTGTGCAGTCACAAAATTTCGTCAGCCGGTGATTGTCTAGCAAATAACTATCGGTCTCACCGTTGACCGTTAATTAACATAAACACATTTAGCATCTCCTGGCCTCCACACATAGCCTACAAGCCACTGATGCAGACCTTTGGAACATCTACATTTGAAAAAGTCTAATAAATCCATGTAATATAGCCTACACCTTCACAATAAATCCAGCCTGGCACAGATAGGAGCTTTGAACAATGTTTGTGTTGAAATCTCAGACAACTCCCTGGAGGTTTCTCTCTTTCTGGAGGTTTCTCTCTTTCTCATTATATCTCTTTCTTCTTATCTTTCTTTCTCTCTGTGTCTGATTATGTCTCTCTTTCTCTTTTTTCTCTGTCCTTCTCTCCATCTCACTCTGCCCCTCTCCCTGTCTCCTTCCCTCCCTCCTTCCTCTCTCCATTGGCTGAGTGGGATGATGCTACGAGGGCGCCGGGGCCAATCAGGTCCTACAAGTTTAATCTATGTCACACTTACGACACTCCTACGTCAGGGTTATGTCAAACCTACGACAGCTGTCATGAACACTCTTCCCCGACTTTCTATTCCTTCCTTCCATCCATCTCTCTCTCCATCCTTCTCTCTCTCTCCATCCTTCTCGCTCTCTCCATACTCTCTCTCTCTCTCTCTGCATACTCTCTCTCGCGCTCTCCATACTCTCTCTCGCTCTCTCTGCATACTCTCTCTCACTCTGCATACTCTCTCTCTCTCTCTCTCCATACTCTCTCTCTCCATACTCTCTCTCTCTCTCTCTCTCCATACTCTCTCTCTCTCTCTCTCTCTGTACTCTCTCTCTCTCTCTCTCCATACTCTCTCTCTCTCTCTTTGTTTCTGGCCATTTTGAGCTTGAAATCGAACCCAAAATTGCTGATGCTCCAGATACTCAACTAGTCTCAAGAAGGCCAGTTTTATTGCTTCTTTAATCAGCACAACAATTTTTAGCCTTGCTAACATAATTGCAAAATATTTTTCTAATGATCAATTAGCCTTTTAAAATGATAAACTTGGATTAGCAAACACAACGTGCCATTGGAACAAAGGACTGATGGTTGCTGATAATGGGCCTCTGTACGTCTATGTAGATATTCCATAGAAAATCAGCTGTTTCCAGCTACAATAGCCATTTACAACATTAACAATGTCTACACTGTATTTCTGATCAATTTGATGTTATTTTAATGGACAAAAAAATTGCTTTTCTTTCGAAAACAAGGACATTTCTAAGTGACCCCAAATTTTGAATGGTAGTGTATATACAGTTGAAGTCTGAAGTTTTCATACACTTAGGTTGGAGTCATTAAAACTAATTTTTCAACCACTCCACAAATTTCTTGTTAACAAACTATAGTTTAGGCAAGTAGGTTAGGACATCTACTTTGAGCATGACACAAGTAATTTTTCCAACAATTGTTTACAGACAGATTATTTCACTTATAATTCACTGTATCACAATTCCAGTGGGTCAGAAGTTTACATACACTAGGTTGACTGTGCCTTTAAACAGCTTGGGAAATTCCAGAAAATGATGTCATGGCTTTAGAAGCTTCCGATAGGCTAATTGACATCATTTGACTCAATTGGAGGTGTACGCAAGTATAAACACCATGGGACCATGCAGCTGTCATACCGCTCAGGAATGAGTCGCATTCTGTCGCCTAGAGATGAACGTACTTTGATGCGAAAAGTGCAAATGAATCCCAGAACAACAGCAAAGGACCTTGTGAAGATGCTGGAGGAAACAGGTACAAAGGTATCTATATCCACAGTAAAATAGGTCCTATCTTGACATAATCTGAAAGGCCGCTCAGCAAGGAAGAAGCCACTGCTCCAAAACCGCCATAAAAAAGCCAGGCTACGGTTTGCAACTGCACATGGGGACAAAGATCGTACTTTTTGGAGAAATGTCCTCTGATCTGATGAAACAAAAATAGAACTGTTTGGCCATAATGACCATCGTTATGTTTGGAGGAAAAAGGGGGTACTTGCAATCCGAAAAACACCATCCCAACCGTGAAGCACGGAGGTGGCAGCATCATGCCGTGGGGGTGCATTGCTGCAGGAGGGACTGGTACACTTCACAAAATAGATGGCATCATGAGGAAGGAAAATTATGTGGATATATTGAAGCAACATCTCAAGACATCAGTCAAGAAGTTAAAGCTTGGTCGCAAATGGGTCTTCCAAATGGACAATGACCTCAAGCATCGAAAGTTCTGGCAAAATGGCTTAAGGACAACAAAGTCAAGTTATTGGAGTGGCCATCCCAAAGCCCTGACCTCAATCCTATAGAAAATGTGTGGGCAGAACTGAAAATGCGTGTGCGACGAAGGAGGCCTACAAACCTGACTCAGTTACAACAGCTCTGTCAGGAGGAATGGGCCAAAATTCACCCAACTTATTGTGGGAAGCTTGTGGAAGGCTACCCGAACCGTTTGACCCAAGTTAAACAATTTAAAGGCAATGCTACCAAATACTAATTGAGTGTATGTAAACTTCTGACCCACTGGGAATGTGAATAAATAATTCTCCCTACTATTATTCTGACATTTCACATTCTTAAAATAAAGTGGTGATCGTAGCTGACCTAAGACAGGGAATTTTTACTAGGATTAAATGTCAGGAATTGTGAAAAACTGAGTTTAAATGTATTTGGCTAAGGTGTATGTAAACTTCCGACTTCAACTGTATCTACAGTTCCAGTCAAAAGTTTGGACACACCTACTCATTCAAGGGTTTTTCTATATTTTTATTATTTTCTACATTATAGAATACTAGTGAAGACATCAAAACTATAAAATAACACATATGGAATCATGTAGTAACCAAAGAAGTGTTAAACAAATCAAAACATATTTCATAATTGAGATTCTTCAAATAGCCACCCTTTGCCTTGATGACAACTTTGCACACTCTTGGCATTCTCTCAACCAGCTTCACCTGGAATGCTTTTCCAACAGTCTTGAAGGAGTTCCCACATTTGCTGAGCACTTGTTGGCTGCTTTTCCTTCACTCTGTGGTCCGACTCATCCCAAACCATCTCAATTGGGTTGAGGTCGGGGGATTGTGGAGGCCAGGTCATCTGATGCAGCACTCCATTACTCTCCTTCTTGGTAAAATAGCCCTTACACAGACTGGAGGTGTGTTGGGTCAGTGTCCTGTTGAAAAACAAATGATAGTCCCACTAAGCCCAAACAAAGATGGGATGGCGTATCGCTGTAGAATGCTGTGGTAGCTATGCTGGTTAAGTGTGCCTTGAATTCTAAATAAATCACAGACAGTGTCACCAGCAAAGCACCCCCACACCATAACACCTCCTCCTCCAAGCTTCACAGTGGGAGCCACACATGCAGAGATCATCCGTTCAGCTACTCTGCGTCTCACAAAGATACGGTGGTTGGAACCAAAAATCTCCAATCTGGACTCATCAGACCAAAGGACAGATTTCCACCGGTCTATTGTCCATTGCTCGTGCTCTTGGCCCAAGCAAGTCTCTTCTTCTTATTGGTGTCTTTTAGTAGTGGGTTCTTTGCAGCAATTCGACCATTAAGGACTGATTCACACAGTCTCCTCTGAACAGTTGATGTTGAGATGTGTCTGTTACTTGAACTCTGTGGAGCATTTATTTGGGCTGCAATTTCTGAGGCTGGTAACTCTAATGAACTTATCCTCTGCAGCAGAGGTAAATCTGTGTCTTCCATTCCTGTGGCGGTCCTAATGAGAGCCAGTTTCATCATAGCGCTTGATGGTTTTAGCGACTGCACTTGAAGAAACTTTCAAAGTTCTTAAAATGTTCCATATTGACTGACCTTCATGTTTTAAAGTAATGATGGACTGTTGATTCTCTTTGCTTATTTTAGCTGTTCTTGCCATAATATGGACTTGGTCTTTTACCAAATAGGGCTATCTTCTGTGTACCAAATCAAATCAAATTGTATTTGCCACATGCGCCGAATACAACAGGTGTAGACATTACAGTGAATGCTTACTTACAAGCCCTTAACCATCAATGCATTAAAATAGAAAAAGTGTTAAGTAAAAAATAAAAGCAAATAACTATAGAGCAGCAGTAAAATAAAATAACAGGAGGGACGCTATATACAGGGGGGTAATGGTGCAGAGTCAATGTGCGGGGGCACCGGCTAGTCGATGTAATTGAGGTAATATGTACATGTGGGTAGAGTTAACGTGACTATGCATAAATAATAAACAGAGTAGCAGCAGTGTAAAAGAGGGGGATGGGGTGGGGACAGTGCAAATAGTCCGGGTAGCCATGATTAGCTGTTCAGGAGTCTTATGGCTTGGGTTTAGAAGCTGTTGAGAAGCCTTTTGGACCTAGACTTGGCGCTCCGGTACCGCTTGCCGTGCGGTAACAGAGAGAACAGTCTATGACTAGGGTGACTGGAGTCTTTGCCAATTATTAGGGCCTTCCTCTGACACCGCCTGGTATAGAGGTCCTGGATGGCATGAAGCTTGACCCAAGTGATGTACTGGGCCGTACGCACTACCCTCTGTAGTGCCTTGCGGTCGGAGGCCGAGCAGTTGCCATACCAGGCGGTGATGCAACCAGTCAGGATGCTCTCGAAGGTGCAGCTGTATAACGTTTTGAGGATCTGAGGACCCATGCCAAATCTTTTCAGTCTCCTGAGGGGGAATAGGCTTTGTCGTGCCCTCTTCACGACTGCCTTGGGGTGTTTGGACCAATGATAGTTCGTTGGTGATGTGGACACCAAGGAACTTGAAGCTCTCAACCTGTTCCACCACAGCCCCATCGATGAGAATGGGGGCATGCTCAGTCCTCTTTTTGTCCCTGTAGACCACAATCATCTCCTTTTTCTTGATCATGTTGAGGGAGAGGTTGTTAACCTGGCACCACACGGCCAGGACTCTGACCTCCTCCCTATAGGCTGTCTCATCGTTGTCGGTGATCAGGCCTACCACTGTTGTGTCCTCTGCAAACTTAATGATGGTGTTGGAGTCGTGCCTGGCCATGTAGTCATGGGTGAACAGAGAGTACAGGAGGGGACTGAGCACGCACCCCGTGTTGAGGATCAGCGTGGCAGATGTGTTGTTACCTACCCTTACCACCTGGGGGCGGCCCGTCAGGAAGTCCAGGATCCAGTTGCAGAGGGAGGTGTTTAGTCCCAGGGTCCTTAGCTTAGTGATGAGCTTTCAGGGCACTATGGTGTTGAACGCTGAGCTGTAGTCAATGAATAGCATTCTCACGTAGGTGTTCCTCTTGTCCAGGTGGAAAAGAGCAGTGTGGAGTGCAATAGAGATTGCATCATCTGTGGATCTCTTGGGGCGGTATGCATATTGGAGTGGGTCTAGGGTTTCTGGGATAATGGTGTTGATGTGAGCCATGACCAGCCTTTCAAAGCACTTCATGGCTACAGACATGAGTGCTATGGGTCGGTAGTCATTTAGGCAGGTTATCTTAGTGTCCTTGGGCACAGGGACTATGGTGGTCTGCTTGAAACATGTTGGTATTACAGACTCAGTCAGGGACATGTTGAAAATGTCAGTGAAGACACTTGCCAGTTGGTCAGCACATGCTCGGAGTACACGTCCTGGTAATCCGTCTGGCCCTGCGGCCTTGTGAATGTTGACCTGTTTAAAAGTCTTACTCACATCGGCTGCGGAGGGCGTGATCACATAGTCATCCGGAACAGCTGGTGCTCTCATGCATGCGTCAGTGTTGCTTGCCTTGAAGCGAGCATAGAAGTGATTTAGCTCGTCTGGTAGGCTTGTGTCACTGGGCAGCTGTGGGGACGACGTCATCGATGCACCTATTGATGAAGGCAGTGACTGATGTGATGTACTCCTCAATGCTATCTGAAGAATCCCGGAACATATTCCAGTCTGTGCTAGCAAAACATTCCTGTATCTTAGCATCTGCGTTATCTGACCACTTTTTTATTAACCGAGTCACTGGTGCTTCCTGCTTTAGTTTTTGCTTATAAGCAGGAATCAGGAGGATAGAGTTATGGTCAGATTTGCCAAATGGAGGGCGAGGGAGAGCTTTGTATGCGTCTCTGTGTGTGGAGTAAAGGTGGTCTAGAGTTTTTTTTTCCCTCTGGTTGCACATTTAACATGCTGGTAGAAATGAGGTAGAACGGATGTAAGTTTCCCTGCATTAAAGTCCCCGGCCACTAGGAGTGCTGCCTCTGGATGAGCGTTTTTCTGTTTACTTATGGCCTTGTACAGCTCATTGAGTGCAATGTTAATGCCAGCATCGGTTTGTAGTGGTAGATAGACAGCTACGAAAATATAGATGAAAAGTCTCTTGATAAATAGTGTGGGCTCTACCTCAGGCGAGCAAAACCTAGAGACTTCCTTAGTATTAGATTTTATGCACCAGCTGTTGTTTACAAATATACACAGACCGCCACCCCTTGTCTTACCGGAGTCAGCCGTTCTATCCTGCCGATGTAGCGTATATCCCGTCAGCTGTATGTTGTCCATGTCGTCGTTCAGCCACGACTCGGTGAAACATAAGATATTACAGTTTTTAATGTCCCGTTGGTAGGATAACCTTAATCTTAGGTTGTCTAATTTATTTTCAAATGATTGAACATTGGCTAATAGGATTGATGGAAGAGGCAGTTTACTCGCTCGCCGTCGGCTCCTTACAAGGCACCCCGACCTACGTCCACGATATCTCTGTCTCTTTCTCATGCGAATGACGGGGATTTGGGCCTTGTCGGGTGTCTGTAGGATATCCTTCGCGTCCGACTCGTTGAAGAAAAAATCTTCGACCAATACGAGGTGAGTAATCGCTGTCCTGATATCCAGAAGCTCTTTTTGGTCATAACAGATGGTGGCAGAAACATTATGTACAGAATAAATTGCAAATAACGTGAAAAAACACACATAATAGTACAATTGGTTAGAGGGCTGTAAAACGGCAGCCATCTTCTCCGGCACCCCTACCTTTTCACAACACAACTGATTGGCTCAAACGCATTAAGAAGGAAATAAATTCCACAAATTAACTTTTAAGAAGGCAAACCTGTTAATTTAATTGCATTCCAGGTGACTACCTCATGAAGCTGGTTGAGAGAATGCCAAGAGTGTGCAAAGCTGTTATCAAGGCAAAGGGTGGCTATTTGAGGAATCTCAAATATAAAATATATTTTGATTTGTTTAACACTTTTTTCGGTTACTACATGATTCCATATGTGTTATTTTATAGTTTTGATGTCTTCACTATTATTCTATAATGTAAAACAAATAAAGAAAAACCCTTGAATGAGTAGGTGTGTCCAAACTTTTTACTGGTACTGTATGTATATATATATATATATATATATATATATATATATATATATATATATATATATATATATATATATATATATATATATATATATATATGTATATATATATATATATATATATATACATTCAAATTCAAAAACACAGTCATGGGAAGCACAAATAAAACTTCACAAATCACCCAGTAAACAATGGCAATGCCTGCTTTAGGTATAATGCTTTAGGTATAATGCTTTAGGTATAATGCCAAGAGCCGCTTGTGGATTTGACAGCTCTAACACAGTTCCACCTCGGACACAACCAAAACAACCGCTATGCGGATGTCGGCTAAAGGGGATCTGATTGAATAGAGCCCTCAGTCTGACATGAGAACATTGTAGAGCTCTGTCAACAGAAAACTTCTTGTTGAACAACAAACAGATTGTTGGGATGATTATGTGTGCGTTTACTCAGGCGTAGCAACCTGGATAATTTCTCTGGCACTTTGTAGACAAGATAAGCCTTATACAGCTAATTGGCTCCTCTGAGAAACACACACACTGAAAATCATACATACACACACAAAAACACACACCCGCTTGCCTGCGCACACACGCACAGACACACACATATGTGTGTTCATTGGTGTGTGTCTGCGGTCATCCTTATTGGTGTGTGTACTGAAAGGCACTTCCCCACCATCTGGTGGGTTTCGCCAGGTGTATTGTGGGTCGTTGTGTCCTACTGGCATCTGAGTCGTGACTGAAACTCTGTCTGGCCCGTGTGTGTGTGTGTTGCGTGTGTGTGTGTTTGCTCAAGTGCACCATTGTAACAGTATGAAAGGTTACGTTCTTTGGATAAGTGTACTATAAGGCAATAGTGACATCAACTTGTAGAGAGAGGCAACTACAGCTGGTACAACTACAGCTGGTACAACTACAGCTGGTACCACTACAGCTGGTACAACGACAGCTGGTACAACTACAGCTGGTACCACTACAGCTGGTACCACTACAGCTGGTACAACTACAGCTGGTACCACTACAGCTGGTACAACTACAGCTGGTACAACTACAGCTGGTACAACTACAGCTGGTACAACTAGAGCTGGTACAACTACAGCTGGTACAACTACAGCTGGTACAACTAGAGCTGGTACAAATACAGCTGGTACCACTACAGCTGGTACAACTACAGCTGGTACAAATAGAGCTGGTACAACTACAGCTGGTACAACTACAGCTGGTACAACTAGAGCTGGTACAACTACAGCTGGTACAACTACAGCTGGTACAAATAGAGCTGGTACAACTACAGCTGGTACAACTACAGCTGGGACAACTACAGCTGGTACCACTAGAGCTGGTACAACTACAGCTGGTACCACTACAGCTGGTACAACTACAGCTGGTACCACTACAGCTGATACAACTACAGTTGGTACCACTACAGCTGGTACCACTACAGCTGGTACCACTACAGCTGATACCACTACAGCTGGTACCACTACAGCTGGTACAACTAGAGCTGGTACAACTACAGCTGGTACAACTACAGCTGGTACAACTACAGCTGGTACAACTAGAGCTGGTACAACTACAGCTGGTACAACTACAGCTGGTACAACTAGAGCTGGTACAAATACAGCTGGTACCACTACAGCTGGTACAACTACAGCAGGTACAAATAGAGCTGGTACAACTACAGCTGGTACAACTACAGCTGGTACAACTACAGCTGGTACCACTAGAGCTGGTACAACTACAGCTGGTACCACTACAGCTGGTACAGAGTAAACCAGTGGTCAGCTACTCCAAACAGTTAAAGGCATACAGGCTTTAGCTCCAGCCCAGCACTAACACACTTTTTGATCCCCATAATGAATGGCTTGATGATTAAACTGCATCAGGTGTGAATTAACCCTGGACCAGATTTGAAGAATACAATGTCAAATCAAATCAAATCACATTTTATTTGTCACATGAGGCGAATACAATAGGTGTAGTCCCCTGTAGCTCAGTTGGTAGAGAATGGCGCTTGCAACGCCAGGGTTGTGGGTTCGTTTCCCACGGGGGGCCGGTATGAAAATGGATGCACTCACTAACTGGATAAGAGCATCTGCTCAATGACTAAAATGTAAAATGTAGACCTTACCGTGAAATGCTTACTTACAATGCAGTTTTAAGAAAATAGAATTAAGAAAATATTTACTAAATAAACTAAAGTAAAAAAAATAAAGTAACACAATAAAATAACAGTAATGAGGCTATATACAGGGGGTACCGGTACCGAGTCTGGTAGGGAAGGGATGGGCAACTTGAGATGTGCATGCATAACTTGTATTTGAATCATGCAACAACATTGATAGGAGATTTGTGAAACAACAACAAAAATCCAGTTATACACAAGCATTTCAGGATTTGGCCCTTGTTGATTTAAGGATGGATAATCGCATATCCTGCAACTTCCCTTTTCGCCACTAGGGGGACACAGTGTACATTCCAGTAGTGTACTAAATGTATGTTCCACTAGTTTGATGGACGACTGCGTCCCTCCCCGCTGCACCATAAATAGTTAAAGAAGCCCAATGTTCCTTTCTATTCTTGTTTTCCAAGAACTCAACTAAATCAGTTGTATAATTATATGAGCATTTCCCAAAAGCTTTCTGAATGGAGATACATGGAAAAGGAATGGTTTATACGTTTCTGTGCGAGAGAGGGAGAGAGAGAGAGGGAGAGAGAGAGAGAAAAAGAGGTGAGAGGGCAAATGAGAGAGATGAGACTAGAAGCATAGCCTACATACATTATCCATAACCATATTACTATCTCTATGGCTGTGTTTACACAGGCAGCCCAATTCTGATATTCTTTTCACTAATTGTTCTTTTGACCATTCAGATCAGTTCTGAAAAATATTTGATGTGATCGGTTAAAAGACCAATTGGCGTAAGAAAAATATCTGAATTTGGCTGCCTGTGTAAATGCAGCCTCTGTTAACATGACCTTGCACGCATGCAGCTCTGTCCCCTCCAGCACAACAGGAGAGGGTACCAGAGTTCTAGGAGCGCTTCGAAAAAAAATCTAATTGTTATGGTGCACGCACACACACACGTGTGCAGGCACACACTTGCAATTGACTAATATTCTGTTCTATGCCTCAGGGCTCCCATGGCCGGGTAAAGGAGAGAGGAGGGAGCACTGAACGCTAGACAAATGTCTAGATAATGTAATCCTAACTCTTATACAACGTAGGAGCTCAGTTGTGCCATGTCATGTCATACCTGGACCACCTATTGAGATGCCTTTTGTTAAGTAAATCAGGTGTTAAATGAGATAAACATTTGACTGGAGTAGGACTTTAAGATTTCTGTAAATATCTAGGGCCACAAGGCACCATTAGATGGTCTCACAAACCTTCTATCTGCCTACTGTGGAGAATGGTTGTCATTGTCCATGTTTTTTTACCTCTCCCCCAAGTAGCGCTTCATGCAGCATCCACTCATTTATTCCAGCATGTTGTCTGTGGTAAAGCTCTATTATGGAACATGGTTCAGGTATGTTACACTGTGACTCTGTCATTTCGCTCCATTGCTCTGTCATTTCTCTCCAGAAGGGGGCGAGATTCCTCCATGAGTGTTTGTAATGAAGTATATTCTTTCATTATAATAAACAATAAATAATCATAACAATGGTCATACATTCTCACTTAATCATTTGATAGCTTTGCAATTGATAAGAAAAAAAGAGCTCCAGTCAGAAATCAAAGAAATACAAGTTTATTTAAGTGTAAACCAAATAACTGCATAGGAAACGTTTAAAGTCCACAGAAGATAGAGTGTAGCAGGTAACCGATATATTATAGTCTACTTTGCCAAATTTAGACTGAAGACCTGACATCGGCACTTCCACACCGACCAGTGTGGGAGGGGAGGGGGAAACACACACACACACATACACACACACGCATACACCTATGCGCACACACACACAAACATACACACTCCTCGCAGAGAATTTCAGTGTGTATGTGATTGTACACCAACACAAAACACACATGGATGCGCGCCCACACACACACACACTCACACACACACATAGAAGCGTGGAAGCGCCAGCATCACCCATCTAAACTTGGCTGGTCCCTGCCTTCCTCCTGCCTCGTGGACTGAGGAGAATACATTCAGTGGATTTCTGTTCAACAACACGATGCAGCAAACAAACACACACACTCTCACACGCACTACCTGCCACACACAGGATACAGGACAGAACAGTGTACATTTTTATTAAGACAAGGCCACTTCTCTAGCCGTTAACTCCTTGTTTTCTCGAGACACCTTTTTAGGACAACTCCTTGTTAAAAGCTGTGATGTTGAATTAGCTGTGCATTACTAAGCCCTGGAGAAATAGGCTTACAGAGATTCTAAGTGTTGATAAACTGAGAGTTAACATTCTTAAAGATGCCATATTGTCACCAAAAGCTCCTTTACAGTAACATTCTAAATTGTGGAACATCAGTGGAACATCATTGGCATGGACCATCGGATGACAATGTGGCATCCGTTGTAATTCTCCAGACTCTGATTGGTTGGTAGTACAGTATCAGTCCTGTTCTGTGTTCCTGCTAGCAACGGACAGGGTGTGAGCGAAAATCAACAAGAACTCCCAGCAAACCCTTTTCTTCAAAAAAATACATTCCAAAAGGGTCGCAGAGAGTCATATGATCTGGAGTATTTGTCCTTTTGTGTTTATCAAACAATTGAAAAATGTAACAAAAATAAAACATGAAAATAAAACAGTACATTTGAGGGAGATTATCCAAAAAGCAAAAAAAAATTATACTTTTATTTTCCAGATTGAGAACTAATGTGTAATATGCTAAACGGACACACATATAACTTTTGGTCACGTTCCAGCCCGTCTTTCCCACAGTTGTGCTACACATCTCACAAAGCCTGTAGAGGTGTTTTAAAAGCATAGGAACCATATAGAAATCTCATTGTTTGCACAGCGCAAATGCAAAACAAGAATGTCCTGGAACGTGACCAATGAGACCAGTACTGAGGTCATAACAGAAAGGTTCACTACATTATCACTAGGGGGGACAAGTTTCACTGTGACAACCGCATCACTGGGGGGACACGTTACACTGTGACACCCACAGGGTAGGGACACAGAACTACCTGAGTTTCTTTTATTTTTTATCTTTCCATTTTTTCCCGTATTTTTTATTTTCTTTAAAGATGATACAATCATTGACAGAGGTCTAAGATCTTGCAGACTTCCAGTTGGTGCAGTTTCACTTTTAGAAACGTCTCTTCTTTTTATTTTCTCTTAAAGCCATGAGAGGCAAGAAACAAAATGGTGGACAGAACCACAGGGGCCAATAAAACCCCCGCCCAACAAGAGTACAGGCTACCAATCACATGCTCAGAAGACATCACCACACTTCCTGGATATCATTGTGAGGGGGAATCAACTGATTCTAGCGATGCTAGGCGGCTAAACTTGTCAAGAAACCTAGCTTATTTTCACAGAGAGTGTATGAGGTTGTAATTACTAGGCCAAAAACAAAATGACTGCATTGTAAATCAGTCTTCATCAGGAGGGAAACACTAGTGGTGGGGGGGATTGGGGGGGGGGGGATTAATAGTGTTGAGAGGAAATGATGTCACAGGTCCCTGTGAAACAGCCCTAGTGGACTGCTTTAGCGTCTGATCTGACGACACAGAAGGACATCTGAAACTTAGAGAGAAAGAGAGAGAGAGAGATATTTAAACTGTGTAGCTTTAAAAGTTGTTGTTGTACTAACTGGCTCTGTTACATTTTTGTTTTAAGGGATGGCGAATTGAGCTCTTTTTCTCCATCTCAAGATTCCAGACATGGCCAGCCGAGCACTGATTGGCTTCTGCAGAGCCTCTTGGGAACAGGAAATACAATCGCAAAGGTCAAAAGGTTAAATACATCCAATGTACTCCTAAAACACACATCTTTGGCTATATAATCATGATAAAATCATCCATCCCCAGATTCAGCTACCCACCCATCTGAGTTTACAACACCTATATATCTGTGAGACGTTGGTTCACTGTAGAGAATGTTGAAAGAATGCAACAAATGAAAAATAAAAACAATGAACAAAACAGTTTAAAATACATGTTTTTCCTCTTTAAGAGTGAAGACCTAAGGATCTTAAAGATAGCGTTTCCTGCAACTTAATAAAAAAAAGATTGATGCAGACTTGACGACACATTTCATATAGTAATACTGAAACCCATCGACAGATCATATCGGTGAAGCGGTTGTGGGTTTTAAGCAGCAGGGTCTGGGGACTCTAACTCACTTGCCTTTTAATGTGCTGTATTAACATGTAATAAACAGGCTTATTAATGCGAAAAATTAACATCTTATTCACTCAATGTGTTCCTATACACCACAGTTTTGTATTGTCAAAGAGTTTGACTTTTAGACTTGTCTCAAAATAAATTACTATCCTCCTCAACCAATACTACGCTAACTCTAAAGTCCACACTTGTAAATGTTCTTACTGAGGAGAAATGGTGTATTGTGCTGAAATTAGAGGTAATTCTTGTATGTCTAAAGGGAGTAAGATGGAGGCCTTAACTCTTTAGAGAGAACACTCCCTCTCTCCCCTAACGGACCGCAACAAAGGACAAGTGGAATCTTACATGATCATGTGCCTCTGACATCACTAATCAGCCAACAGTGACATCGCAATCACTCTCACTGTTGGCCAATCAGGTTACAGCTCTGCTGATCTGCATAATGAGGTAAAGCAAAAGGGAGCCAGCCCTCCTAAGTGCATCCAATCAAAGCACAGGGATCTGTCCACAACTGCTTTGATTCGCTAAACACTTATATCTAGGATATAATGGTCCAATGACGTTCTCCGTCTATGACAGTGTCATTCTGATGCCAACTCCATTTGGCACCAAACTCTCACGGATATCTTTTTGGCACAATTCTCAGATCTGCACTATTTGGTTTCTCCATACGATTAAAAGGCATAATTCACCACACTTCTAAACAACCCACTCATGGACACAGTGTGGAGAGATGACCATTTGTAACTTGTCATTTCAAATGAAATGGAGACACCATGATTGAGATCTTTGGTCCGACGGGTGAGGTAACATGATTTAAATTGTGAGTTGAGGTAAAAGTAACATGATGTTAAAAAATGTAGACTAACTTAAAGTAAAGTCTGAAACTGAGGTATACAGTCCGTATAAGAGACTTAAGGTTTATAAGTTACTAGTCAACATACTTGAGAGGTATTTAAAGTGTGAGGTCATATGTGTTGAGGTATATTTGTAAAATTACATTTGTATGTTGATGAGGTCTGAGAATTGAGGTACTGTAACAGTATGTATATGCAAGTTACTGGTTGAGGTAGGCTTTATTAGAATTGAGATACACATAAGTAAATGTGAGGAATATGAAAGTTGAGGTATATAAATGTTGAGGTATCTGACCGTTGAGGTAAATGAAGGGATGTGAAAGTTGATGGAAATTAGGTTGGAAAGCGCAGGCCTGCTCTTTCCTCTGAGGTAAGAAGTTCAGTCAGCGACCCACTAATAGCACCCATACCGCTAGGCTAGGATATGCTAAGGGAGTGGCTAACTTTACAAGGGAAAGGGGGATTTACAACCCCTCTAACAGTTCCACCTCAGAGGTGATGAATCAGAAATCTGTTAGCGCTCAATGGTTGTGTCGGCTGAGATGCTAATGCTAATATGGGATGCTAGTTATGAGTCATTCATGGCAATGTCACGTTAACATAGGTGGTGATGCTAGACTGAATCACACACAGATACTCTTTGGTTGCTGTGCGACATGGTCTGGTTTCAGACCTTTCTACAACATTCTCCTCAGACATGGGCCTGAAAGGTACTTCAAATTCAAAGCTACATAAAACTATTGAGTTTTATATGGCTGGGATTCTTGTCTCAACAAGATGTCACAGTACTGTGTGAATGTTAATAATATTTCACCACGGCCCTATATTCCTCTTCTCCCCATCTGACTGTCGGCATTGACAGTGCTTTGAACACATCTTTTTGGTGAGAGTTGGAGTGTTTTAGACCTCCAACACTAATGATTAAACAACAAAGTGTCTTCAAGGGGTCTTGTGTTTCTTTCGATTTGTAGTTCTTTAGATGCCAAACCTACAGTTGGCAGTTGTGCAGAAATTCTACCTTTGGTTGACTCCAGTAGCTGGGCTCTATACCTCAATCTTTTAGAGGTCTGGTCTGCATGCACATGTTCCGGAACACTCTCTCTCCAGCATTCCTGACTGGAAGTCAATAAATAGGGTGGGGCTTCGCAGTGACGTCACAAGGGGATTAGATTCAATTCTAGGCCCCAAGAGCCAATCGGAGTGCCCCACAATTCAACCCACAATCCAACCCTGATCTCTTATTGGCTCTCACCGCTGTCGGTCACGTCCTGTGGACAGCCACTCAAGATGCCCTCTTTATGGAGGCATCGTTCTCCACCCGCATCATTCACAACGAGATGTCACTCCGACACAATTCCTAATCAATCTCCTAATCAATAACATTTTTTTCAATAACTGATACAACATCCTGATAACTCCTGATAAACTTCTAAAATACTCTGTTTCGGAGTAGACAAATACTATATATTTTTTTGCATATGGATTTTCATTATTTTTCTTATATATAGATCCAGCGTGCTTTGCTTAATCAATCATAAACATATTCCTGTAATACTATATGATGCCTGACAATATTCAATTGATAATTGGATACTTTGGGACAGCAGGGACAATCTCCCCACAATAACAACAACAACAACACCGACTACCTCATGATTTCAACCAATCATCAAACTGCATCTGTCCCAGCTCCGCTACGATCAATAATCAATAAACTAGTAAAGCTTAAAGGAGATTCTTCTGATTCTACTGATCAGTTTTACCTTTGTCAACATCAGTCTCCTCCTGTGACTTGAGCTAACTAACTAATGCTGATTCAGTCTAACAGGCTTGGCATTACATAAAACCCTCTCTTCTTCTTTTGACAGTCTGCCATGACACTACACATTGAGAGATGAGGGGGCAATGCTAAACAGAGATTTACTAACTAACAAGCTACCCTAAACCTAGATAACATGAAATGACACCACTGAACGCTCCAGACTACACTCCAGGTCAGGTCAGGTTGGGCTTCTATAACCAGAACTAAACATGCAGCGTAGAACTACAGCGTCCGAGTGTCTCAGCAACAAACCACATTACCCAAGATGCACATCATGAATCCTATTCATCCTGTGCAAATATCAAACAAACAAAAAACATTTTTATGTTTCTCTTTAAATAAAAAATTAAGTATTGAGGTAGACTTTCTTTTCTTCTTTGTAAAACTTGACGGACTAGACCTCTGCTCGGAGAGTGTGAGTACATTCATAAAGAACTAGATGAGGTAGGTGGTGGAGCAGAGGGTTCAATATTTCAAGAAAAAGTGAGAAAAGTCCCTGAGATGGCGATTTGAGGAGAGTTTAGCGAGAGAGCTCCGAGCAGTTTAAAAGAAGAAAGAGAAATGGTGGATCTCTTCTTTGTCACTTTCACTACTGAGTATCAATCATCTTAGTGGTCCCCTTTGTCATACAGTATACCACAGGAATCTGATTAAACAATCTGAAGCTAAAAGTAAAGAAACACAAAACATTATCTACAAATCCGTTTTCCCTTAATTTCGTAATAACGTATTTCCGTCTACTCTGATCGTCTCTCTATTTAAACTGTCCTCTCTGTGTGTCTGTTTGTTGATTCCTCCTCTCCCTCTCTTTTATTTCCTCTCCCAAACTGAGAAACAGAGAGAAAAAACAGAGCGAGAGAAAGAAAGAAAGCAAATAGTTATTAGAACTCTTCAGAACTTGAGGATACGGTTGTTTCCGAAGTCGACGACCACGATGACTCCGTCGGGCGTCACAGCAACACCGGAGGGGCGGTCCATCTGTCCGAAGCCACTCCCCTGCATGCCAAATTTACATAAGAAGTTCCCGTTCGGCTCGAATACCTGCACCCGGTGGTTCCTAGAGTCGGCCACAATGATCCGGTTCTCCTGGTCCACAGCCACACCCTGTGGACGCAGGAACTGCCCGTTACCGGTTCCCTCTGAGCCCAGGAACCGGGCAGACTGGCAGTCCGGCCGGATCACCAGCAGACGGTGGTTGTTGAAGTCGGTGACGACCAGGTGGTCCTCGTGGTTGAAGGCGACGCCGCGCGGTGAATCAAAGTGTTTCCACAGGGCGCCCTCAAAGCCATATTTGTTGATGAAGGAGCCATCAGGGCCAAAGAGCTGGACGCGGTGGTTCCTGGTGTCAGAGACCAGTATCTTCCCTGCAGAATTCACCGCCACATCCCAGGGGTAGTTGAACTGCCCGTTCTACAATAGAGTACAGTAGAATATCATTATTAGTTCAGCTCTAAAGTGTGTGTGTATACTGTAAGTAAGAGTGTGTGTGTGTGTGTTTGTGTGTGTGTGTGTGAGATTGTTTGATTGTTTCTACCTTAGTGCCCTTCTCGCCGAACTTCAGCATGAACTGCCCGTCGAAGGTGAACACCTGCACACGGTGGTTGTCTTTGTCCGCCACGATGATCCGGCGTTGGCTGTCGCACGCCACGCCCGCTGGACGGTCAAACTGACCGGGGCGAGAACCCAGGGAGCCAAACTTGTGGTAGAACGCACCGCACGGCTTAAAGATCTGGATGATAGGAGCAGTAGCAGAAGAAGAACATTGTTTTTTCAAACGTGATATTAGGTTGCCACTGTACACGCTATGCTTCAGTTCTCACTAGAGAGGGCTAGAGAGAGCTAGCTAGCATCATAAAACCATTTCTCCTTAGGATTCCAGTTGAATGAATGAAACCCACCTGTACGCGGTTGTTACTGCGGTCGGCCACGACCACGTATCCCTCCTTGTCCACGCTGATCCCCCAGGGGCGACACAGCTGCCCTTCCCCCTCCCCCTCACCACCGAACGCAGACACCGGGGACCCCAGGGCGCCGTAGCTCCGCCCAGACTTCACCAGCACCTTAGAACACAGGCAGGGAGAATGTTAACATTCTAACTTAACATTCTACATTGCTGCAATGTTAAAGTTTAATTACTTTCTTGTTGCTTAAGACAGGGGTTCCCAAACTTTTTCACTCAGGCCCCCCTCCCAGCATTGGGGAACATCCATGCCCCCCCTGCACGCGCGCACGAGCCACATCTATTTCTATGGGCACAAGCACTGTTCATGACACAAACTGTTCACACCCCTCTTGTTGGCGGAGAGAACATTTTGCAGGTTTAAAGCTTATTTCCTGCAATTCTACACATTCTGTCATGAGGTGCAGATAAAATGTTGCAGTTTTAAAGCAAATTTTCTTGCATCTTGCAATTTGATACATTTAGCCATGTCTAATGTGTATTCATGTGATATTTGAGAGACTCAAACATTACTACAAAATCTATGGGCTAAAAAACCTAGATAAAAAACGTTAGCTGACATGGGCTAGTTGATCTGGACATTTCTGACAAGTTATAAATAGCTCTCTAAAGTATGCAATGACTGATATGACAAGAGGAAAACTAATGATGCACTACCCAATTTCGAAACTGCCTGTTGTGCATTCTACTATTACAACTTTCAAGAGTAAGTTGAAAGACAGACTGAGTTCCTTAAAAAAAACCACTGGCTTAAGATGGTCATAGAAAATTGAAATGTGCAAATATATTATTTGGTTGTTGTAACTATAATAATACTATACATTTTACCTTAAAGGGGCTGCCCATGATGTGCTGGTTGCAGACCAGAACTGACACCAGATATTCTCCCTCTGCTTTGGGCAGGTAGCTGACTGTGTACGACCCGTTCAGGTGGTCAGACACCTCCGCAGCCGACAGGTTACCATCCGCCGCTGCCATCACTACTGCTGACACCGCGTCACCGCCCGAGAGGCGGGGCTCCCCGTCATGGTCGTAGCCAATCACGGTGAAGGAGGCAGGCTTGCCGCGGAGTGCAGTCTTTAGACCCTCGCCGTGAGCTTTGGTGACGGTAGCGAACGCTCCACTACTGATCAGCCCCATGGACTGGATGGCTATGTACAGGGCCTGGGAGAGATAATAATGATATCACATGAATAATATCATCAATAATACTATTAATAAGTCATGGACGAGTGGATATAGAAAAATAATGTACATGAAATTCGCAGACAAGTCAATACTTCCATTCGTCCAAAGAGACCAGAAATTTGGCAACAGTGTTGTACTATTACTGTAACAGTCAATAACATTGGCTCAGAGTGCACAGAGAGCCCAAAAATCTCTAACCCCTCACCTCTGGTCAGGAGGAGTGAACATAGAGCAGTTATTTACCTGGTCTGGAGGCATGAACATGAACCTGTCATCCTCCTGTGGCTGCAGCAGTCCTCTGAGAGACTTGAGCTCCTGGATCTGGGTCAGCATACGTTCTCTGGCCAGCAGCACGTCCAGGTGACGGCCCTCGTCCAGCACCTGATGTTAAGTTATGAAGCGAGGAGACACAGACAACATATAATGACTTTAACGCCTTTGAACATAGTATTTAAAACCTGGTCGCCTTAAGCCCCCCCCCCCCCCCACACAGAGGGGGACATGCAACTTCTCCCATACCTGAGTGACGGCTGCAATGGTGCTGTCCAGCTTGGTCAGGTTCTGATGCAGCTTCTCTACCTGCAGGTACAGAGACTTGGCTTTCAGCTGGCGGATTTTCTCAACCTGGGAGAGGGGGGGGGGGGGGGGGCAGGAGAGGAGAGTGGGAGAAGGGTAGAGCGAGAGATTAGTTCATATGGGTAAGGGCAACCTCCAGTAGTGTGAAAACAGTAGTTTGTTAAATCTCAAATTTTTTGCTCTAAATCAGGGGTATGATTTACTGCAGGGGGTCTGCAAATGTACAGTACCAGTCAAAGGTTTGGACACACCTACTCATTCAAGGGTTTTTCTCTATTTTTACTATTTTCTACAATGTAGAATAATAGTGAAGACATCACAACTATGAAATAACACATATGGAATCATGTAGTAACCAAAAAAGTGTTAAACAAATCAAAATATGTTTTATATTTGAGATTCTTCAAAGTAGCCACCCTTTGCATTGATGACAGCGTTGCACACTCTTGGCATTCTCTCAACCAGCTTCACCTGGAATGCTTTTCCAACAGTTTTGAAGGAGTTCCCACATGCTGAGCACTTGTTGGCTGTTTTTTCTTCACTCTGTGGTCCAACTCATCCCAAACCATCTCAATTGGGTTGAGGTCGGTTGATTGTGGAGGCCAGGTCATCTGATGCAACACTCCATCACTTTCCTTCTTGGTCAAATAGCCCTTACACAGCCTGGAGGTGTGTTGGGTCATTGTCCTGTTGAAAAGCAAATGATAGTCCCACTAAGCGCAAACCAGATGGGATGGCGTATCGCTGCAGAATGCTGTGGTAGCCATGGTGGTTAAGTGTGCCTTGAATTCTAAATAAATCACTGACAGTGTCACCAGCAAGGCACCACCACACCATCACACCTCCACCTCCATGCTTCACGGTGGGAGCCACACATGCAGAGATCATCCGTTCAGCTACTCTGCGTCTCACAAAGATACGGTGGTTGGAACCAAAAATCTCAAATCTGGACTCATCAGACCAAAGGAAAGATTTCCACCGGTCTAATGTCCATTGCTCGTGTTTCTTGGCCCAAGCAAGTCTCTTCTTCTTATTGGTGTCCTTTAGTAGTGGTTTCTTTGCAGCAATTCGACCATGAAGGCCTGATTCACGCAGTCTCCTCTGAACAGTTGATGTTGAGATGGGTCTTTTACTTGAACTCTGTGAAGCATTTATTTGGGCTGAAATTTCTGAGGCTGGTAACTCTAATGAACTTATCCTCTGCAGTAGAGGTAACTCTGGGTCTTCCTTTCCTGTGGCGGTCCTCATGAGAGCCAGTTTCATCATAGCGCTTGATGGTTTTTGCGACTGCACTTGAAGAAACGTTCAAAGTTCTTGAAATTTTCCGGATTGACTGACCTTCAAGTCTTAAGGTAATGATGGACTGTCATTTCTCTTTGCTTATTTGAGCTGTTCTTGCCATAATATGGACTTGGTCTTTTCCCAAATAGGGCTATCTTCTGTATACCAACCCTACCTTGTCACAACACAACTGATTGGCTCAAACACATTAAGAAGGAAAGAAAGTCCACAAATTAACAAGGCACCCCTGTTAATTGAAATGCATTCCAGGTGACTATGTCATGAAGCTGGTTGAGAGAATGCCAAGAGTGTGCAAAGCTGTTATCAAGGCAAACTACTACTAGGGTGGCTACTTTGAAGAATCTGACATAGGCTTTGAAAAAGCAACCGCGAGTACCAGTCGCGGCAATTATTATTTGTATTTATTTATTTTACCCTTATTTTACCAGGTAAGTTGACTGTGAACACGTTCTCATTTACAGCAACGACCTGTGGAACAGTTACAGGGGAGACGAGGGGGGGATGAATGAGCCAATTGGAAGCTGGTGATGATTAGGTGGCCATGATGGTATGAAGGCCAGATTGGACAAGTGCAGCTGGCTTTTGGTAAGCTTTCTTGACTTAGACATACATTTTTGCCAACACATGACTAACCTTTGTTTAACCAGCTAAACAGCTGCTGCTCTTAGCAAAAATGTGTTTGGAGTTACCTTTCTAGCTAATAGGCTATGTTAGAGTTGACACTTCCTCTTCCAATTATATATGTAGGGAGGTCAAAATAATGAAAAACGGTCCCTGGGTAGCTGGTTTGCCTCGGTGGGGGTCCCTGGGCAAGAAAAGTTTGAAGACCCCTGCTCTAAATGACAAAAAGTATAGAATGTAAATCAGTGTACAGGTTATAGTGACCTGTGGAACACATGTACATCTTTCAAACCAAGACGTTTTTCCAATAACTTTAGCATCCCGCCAACTTTTCTTTATATATGAAAGGTGTTGCCGCCAACCAACCTAGTCATGATTGCGGTAAAGTTCTGCCTACTGCTTAGTATGAAATGTAGCGGTAATGCTGAGGCAGCATTGGCACGCACTACGCTCTTAAGCTCTTGATGGTTGCTAGGCAGCGCCCCGTTACTACTATCCTCCTGCCAGTTCTAAACTTTGCGAGGCATGTCACTTCACCCATCTCTTTGCATAGCCCACCACATGCACAGTTTTCTTGACCATAACTGGATGGATCAATAAAGAATTACTGCGTAAATATTGGAAAAAAGTAGGCTAATGCAATTGAAGGCATAAAAGTATTGCTTACTGAAACTCCCAGTCATCCAATTGTTATAACACATTTGAACCAATAGTCTACCAGCGTGTGTTAAACTATTTCATAACCGTTTTTCTCTGCTTTGATACAAGCGTGGGGACTCGTCTTGATAAATCAATCACTGAATCTCCAGTTGGATATTGGTTAAGCAACAATTAGGCTGTTAGCTAAGCTGAGGTGAGTGCTGCTCATGATCATCTTGTCTAGTTGGCTCATTTATTAGCACTGATCAGAACATTTTGCCAGC
The DNA here is from genome assembly GCF_964263955.1 of Coregonus lavaretus. NCBI lineage: Eukaryota > Metazoa > Chordata > Actinopteri > Salmoniformes > Salmonidae > Coregonus > Coregonus lavaretus. Next base: position 37,182 of record NW_028162560.1, read on the forward strand.
ATGTTATATAGTTTAACAAGTGGATTATTTTGCTCTTCACTCTGTCGCTTAGTACCCTAGGCCTTCTTCCGACCAAAAGCCTGTGACTTGTCTTAACCAATCAATGGGATTTTGTATCACTGAATCTCCATCTGTATATTTGGTTAATTTCCTGGCTGGGCAAATAAGTGGAGGTGGTATAGCTCATCTATATGTTTGCTCATCTATCACTGATCAGAAACATTTAGCATGCAATAATGTAGCCTAAATCAAGTGTAGGCCTATTATTTTGCTCGATCGCGTGTAGGTAACTCCAAAAGCCTGCAGAGGTTGAGAAATATGAACACGAGACTCACATGCTTTTGAAAATATAGATTGCTATTATTTTCAATCGGTATCATGATGAAGATACCCTCAAATGTAAGACCCTACGCCTGCTCCCTAACAAAGCGGAGTTGGGTAGGAAAGAGATGACACGTATCAAAAAAGCATGGGCTTGGCGTGGGCTCGGTTTCAAAATATCACTATTTTTATATGACAGAGGTTATACAGATTCTCGTGACGTTGTGTGGGAAAAATATTATTTGTATTTTATCCTGTTATATTTCATTATGTTCTTAGCCTACTATAAAATATGTATGTTGACTGTGATCAGTGTAGTCTAAGTGTGTCTTGTCTGTTTAATGAACAAAATAACTATTGATTTCATTTGCATTGCGCAGCCATGTAGCCTATAGACTGCACAGACCAGTAACATATATGCCATTATATTATTTTGAAAATAAATGTTATTAGTCTTAGAATGTTTCATAGGACTTGCCTAAACTAATTAATAATGGATTTCTTTGTGATGGTGTATATTAAATGGTTTTATTAAAATAGACATCCACCCACATCGGCCCACATCTACTCCCACTCCTAAACTTGCCGGCATGTGCACGGGAGATATAAAAGGCTTATCCTGGCAAGAAGGTGGTAAAAATGGGACTGTAGGAATTGGGCTCTAAAATACATTGCCCGATTTTTTTGTTTTGTTTACAGGCAACATACTGTAAAGTCTGTCTGTAAAGGGTAATACAGTGACAGTACTGACTGACTGAAAAGGCCATTCAACAGAAGGAGAAGGGATAAGGGGGGTTCAAAGAGGTAGGGGTTAACAACATTACTACACAAAACTTAACAAAAGGCTAACCTCTTCCTATGTTAAAGAGAAGGACTAAACCCCCCAGCCTGTCTGGTTCTATGTTAAATAGAACCTTTTAGCAGAAACAAAGGAGAATCTAAAAGAGAGACGGGGTCTTTGTTAGACCCTGTTGGAAGTAGAAGTGTGGTTTGAATCAGGGATAATCCTGTTACGGAGACGGGAGGGAGCCCCCAACCTGGATCTGTCTGTCTCACAATAGACTTGCACACACATGCGTGCACAATGGTTAAACCACGCTACAGAAATCTCCCCATCTCCTGTTTAGGTGTACTCCTTCTCCCTCACACACATGCACGCACACACACACACACACACACACACACACACACACACACACACACACACACACAAAAGACTGCTTGGATTTCAAAGAGAAGGAGAGAGTGTGTGTGTGTGTGTGTGTGTGTGTGTGTAAGGGGGTTAGCCTTTAATGACTTTATCAGGAGAGAAAAGTGAAGCTGGGTTCTGTGGGTATATATGAGGGCTTTAAAGAGAGACCACGGTAAGTGAAAACCTCCTGTATGATCTTCTGACCTCACACACACACGAGCTGGGCGATATGGACAAAAATCCATATCGCGATAAACTGCCTGAATTGATGTGATAAACCAGTTGTTTTTTTTAAAGATATTTTAAACTACTACTACTAGTTTGATGGTTGTAGCCATAAATTGTCCCATTAACAATCACACATATTAGCAAATGTATTTCATTTCACATGTCACATTTCTCTTGTATAGGCTATTTATCGTGGCTACTCAATGAACAATATCAGCAAAATGCCTGCGATAAGTGATCCATTTGGTCAGTGTCGATAATTTCTGGTTTATCATCCCAGATCTAACACACATGAACACACATACACACACACACATACAGTGGGGAGAACAAGTATTTGATACACTGCCGATTTTGCAGGTTTTCCTACTTACAAAGCATGTAGAGGTCTGTAATTTTTATCATATGTACACTTCAACTGTGAGAGACGGAATCTAAAACAAAAATCCAGAAAATCACATTGTATGATTTTTAAGTAAATAATTTGCATTTTATTGTATGACATAAGTATTTGATCACCTACCAACCAGTAAGAATTCCGGCTCTCACAGACCTGTTAGTTTTTCTTTAAGAAGCCCTCCTGTTCTCCACTCATTACCTGTATTAACTGCACCTGTTTGAACTCGTTACCTGTATAAAAGACACCTGTCCACACACTCAATCAAACAGACTCCAACCTCTCCACAATGGCCAAGACCAGAGAGCTGTGTAAGGACATCAGGGATAAAATTGTAGACCTGCACAAGGCTGAGATGGGCTACAAGACAATAGGCAAGCAGCTTGGTGAGAAGGCAACAACTGCTGGCGCAATTATTAGAAAAGTTCAAGATGACGGTCAATCATCCTCGGTCTGGGGCTCCATGCAAGAACTCACCTCGTGGGGCATCAATGATCATGAGGAAGGTGAGGGATCAGCCCAGAACTACACGGCAGGACCTGGTCAATGACCTGAAGAGAGCTGGGACCACAGTCTCAAAGAAAACCATTAGTAACACACTACGCCGCCATGGATTAAAATCCTGCAGCTCATGCAAGGTCCCCCTGCTCAAGCCAGAGCATGTCCAGGCCCGTCTGAAGTTTGCCAATGACCATCTGAATGATCCAGAAGAGGAATGGGAGGTCATGTGGTCTGATGAGACAAAAATAGAGCTTTTTGGTCTAAACTCCACTCGCCGTGTTTGGAGGAAGAAGAAGGATGAGTACAACCCCAAGAACACCTTCCCAACCGTGAAGCATGGGGGTGGAAACATCATTCTTTGGGGATGCTTTTCTGCAAAGGGGACAGGACGACTGCACCGTATTAAGGGGAGGATGGATGGGGCCATGTATCGTGAGATCTTGGCCAACAACTTCCTTCCCTCAGTAAGAGCATTGAAGATGGGTCGTGGCTGGGTCTTCCAGAATGACAATGACCCAAAACACACAGCCAGGGCAACTAAGGAGTGGCTCCGTAAGAAGCATCTCAAGGTCCTGGAGTGGCCTAGCCAGTCTCCAGACCTGAACCTAATAGAAAATCTTTGGAGGGAGCTGAACGTCCGTATTGCCCAGCGACAACCCCGAAACCTGAAGGATCTGGAGAAGGTCTGTATGGATGAGTGGGCCAAAATCCCTGCTGCAGTGTGTGCAAACCTGGTCAAGACCTACAGGAAACGTATGATCTCTGTAATTGCAAACAAAGGTTTCTGTACCAAATATTAAGTTCTGCTTTTCTGATGTATCAAATACTTATGTCATGCAATAAAATGCAAATTAATTACTTAAAAATCATACAATGTGATTTTCTGGATTTTTGTTTTAGATTCCGTCTCTCACAGTTGAAGTGTACCTATGACAAAAATTACAGACCTCTACATGCTTTGTAAGTAGGAAAACATGCAAAATCGGCAGTGTATCAAAAACTTGTTCTCCCCACTGTACATACACACACATTCATACACACACACCGCCAGCAGCTGTAGTTTTTATGGTGCTAGCGGAAGGCTATGAGTAAAGGTTGGTTTTAATGGTAGACTGGTGAGGATCAGGTTAAAGCTATGGGTCCACCTCTGACAGGTTAAAACATGAAGGGAAGGGTGTGTGTGGGGGCGTGTGGCGGACCAGCTGTGTCCTTTGATTACATGATTAAAACCATGATCTCCTCTCTCCGGCCCCTGCACCTTTCGAACACACACACAAACATACACGCTCACACAAATATGAGTATTCTGCATATTAAAAGGGACATTTCTCAAATGTTCAACTTCATATTCATGATCTCCAGCACCATCCCAATACCAACAAATGTGAAAATAGCACGTTTCTATGTTTTGTAGTAAAAAATATAGGAATTAGTAAGCAATGCCTACTCATAATTGGTTAAAATTACATGATGTACACGGATGATGTCATTGGAAACATTTATCTTCCTCTATCTTTTTTTCTACAAAACATAGAAATGTGCCTTTTTTTACATATGTTGATGTTTGGGTGGTGCTGGAGATGATGAATATGAAGATAAAAAATTGTGACATTTCCCTTTAAATCAAATCAAATCAAATCAAATGTCCCTTTAACTTGTTTGTGAATATATGCATGTTTTACCACTGGCTCTCTGGGTTTCACATGAGTTGATATATCCTATTCTTGAGCTCCAACAGCAGCCCATTCTGATTCTAAATCCAAGACTTCCTCTTCAGAGTCAGAGAGAGTTGTGTATCAGAGCCTGGAGATACTAGGTACAGTTTACCCTGTTTGTTATTGAATCTTCAATGGGTCAGGTTTCACTCTGCATTTAGGCCAGGTAAAGAGAGAGGTTCGTAAACACTGGCTGAGTCATGAGTCAAACACACACACGCACACACACACACACACACACACACCACACACACACACACACACACACACACACAAAGCACTAGTAAAGTCATGTGGGTGGACAGGGAGAATCAGGTCACGCTTCCTGGTTCTGAGGCCACATAGTCATACCTGTGTCAGGCAACACACGTGTAAAAATCCAACATACCACACCTCACATTCCAGCTACATGCAAATACTCCACTACACTGTTAGGTGTGTATGCAGACATGTAGAACCAGCACAATGTGTCTATAGATGTGTAAATAGATTCCCACCAGTGGAGGCTGCTGAGGGGAGGACGGCTCATAATAATGTCTGGAACGGAGCAAATGGGATGGCATCAAACACATGGAAACCATGTGTTGGATGTATTTGATACCATTCCACTCATTCCACTAACCATGTAAACCAGAGAGAGAGAGAGAGAGAGAGAGAGAGAGAGAGAGAGAGAGAGAGAGAGAGAGAGAGAGAGAGAGAGAGAGAGAGAGAGAGAGAGTGGAGAGCAGAGAGCAGAGAGGAACACACACACACAGATGGAGAAAATAAAATACTTACCTTCCAGAGTAGCTGACACTCTCTCTCTTCCAGGGCTTTCTTGTGTCTGAGGATGATGTTCTTCACCTCTGTCTGAACCACCTTGGCCTTGATCTCAACCTGCTCCACTATGGCCTGGGCTTTCTCCATACTCAGCTAGAACACAGGAACACGATATTACATGGTTAGAAATAATACACACCACCACCTTGGTCTTGATCTCTAGCTGCTCTGCTATGACCTGGGCAATACAATAAATAACAGGTTAGAGATTTGACAAAACACCACCTGCACGTTCTCCATACTCAGCTATAACAGGGGAACATGATAGTACAGGGTCAAACTGACCGGGGTTAGAAATATCATACAAGACCACTGGACTTTCTCCATTCTCAGATGAACAAGAACTAACAAGGTTAGAAATACCACACTTCTCCATATACTCAGCTACAGTAGATGTAATAGAATATAACAGGGGGTTTGAACAATCACACACCACCTCCTGGTTGGTCCATAGTCAACTCCACACAGGAATATCAACTATATCATGCAGGAAACAGGAAGTGGCCAGGAAATATGACTTAAAGGTGCAATCCGCAGTTAAAACAATAACAAAGCATTCGGTAAAAAGCTGAGGGATAGGGCTGGAGAAATGTAAACACTCTCAAAAGTATAGACAGAGCTGTAGAGAAAAGGACTGACCATCCATGGAATCAAAAGTATAGATTTAACCATGTTTTGAGGCTATACAGTGTTTGTTTACATTTACTTTGTTTACAAACAGTGGAGTAAAACAAGCTTATATTTTGGGTTCTGATGGTGTATGACAGTTGAACTAAGCTCATGAGGCATTTATTTATAAGTTATATTTTTCAAGAATCAATGTGTACAAAAATGGATGTAGCAACTGCAGTGCCCCTTTAAAGACACTCTATAACACATCATCACCCTCTCATGTGACCAGACACCTGCTCTGTTATGACATACTAAAATTCAGAAAGTAGACAGGACACAGGATATCTGGGGGTCAGGAATAGCACATAACCTCACACAACACAATGACACTACATCCCTCCTAACATAGGTGGTAGTTCCCAACTCCTCACTTCGCAGATCTTACTCAACATGAGCAGTGGCCTTTGAAGTCAATGAGTGTGAGTAGGAAGATAAGCGACAGTAGAGGGAGTAGTGTCACTTTGGGATCATAGCTTTCACCTGGATTCACCTGGTCAGTCTATGTCATGGAAAGAGCAGGTGTCCTTAATGTTTTGTATAATATTTGTCATTTATGTCTCTCTCTCCCTCCCTCCATTTCTTTTCCCCCTCTCCTTACTCTTCCCCCTCTGTTTATCACTCTTTTCCTCCACTCTCTCTCTTTATCAGTCTGTACCTCTCCCTCCTTCATTTTGGGGGTCAGGGGTGAGTTGGACCTCACACTGCCAGGGGGAGGGGCTCCTTTGTGACATCACCTGGAGTGGGGTGTCAAAGGTCACTTAAATCCCCCTGAGGTCATTGACCCCTGACCCATGGCTAAAGACCCACACCCTGGGGAACAAAGCCTGACAGCAGGGTCCTTTCTTCTCCCGCTGGCCGTTTGGGACGGGCAGCTAAAGGGTCAGCTATATCAGGACCCCTGGAGACAACAGCAGGAAGGGAGGAGGGGAATGGCTTTATCAATACTGACAGAGAAAGAGAAAGAGAGGGAGAGGGGGGAAGAGAGAGGGGCGAAAGAGAGAGCAAGAGAGTAATAGGAGAGAGAGAGAGAGATTTGGGACTAATTGTAAGCTCAAATGTGTAACACAAATGACATTGAATGAATGAACTAGGAGATACAGTATGTGGTCCTAGTCCTGTGTGGCTCAGTTGGTAAAGCATGGCACTTAACACCAGGGTTGTGGGTTCGATTCCCATGGGGGTCCAGTATGCAAATGTATGCACTCACTACTGTAAGTCGCTCTGGATAAGAGTGTCTTCTAAATGACTAAAAGTTATTTTTTCAAATGTATGTTTTAACTGTTAAGCGTCCATATGGCTGATCATGGTAAATGTGTCCGCTTGGGACACAGGAGGTAAAATTGACCAATCAGAAGCAGCGTAAGGCAGCTCCGGCCAACCAGCAGGTCACAAGTTCAGGGTCGGAGGTCTGAGGAGATAATGGATGTGGAGTGGGCAGAAATATTCTGGTACAGAGGTGGTGTGTTTATGTGTGTGTGTGCCTGTCCGAGGTCTGTATCAGGATATAGAGAGAGGGACTAGTTGTAGAGTGATGATAATGTGGACTCCTCTTATGACGTACATAACATAACCTTGGCTTGGCTTGCTGGACTAGATAGTGTTTCAGGGTTACGCTGAGTCCTGACCAGGTTAAAGCCAGGTGTACACTACACGATGTTGGTCCCGATTTAGTTTTTGAGATTGGAGACAAAATCCCCATGTCATTGCCTACTCGGGCGAGCGGCCGTCACCGACGCTCGTTTAATGAGACGCAATCTGTGGGCTACAGATCTCGTCTTTGAGCAGTCCCAGACGTCCCAATATTTTCAAACATGTTTGATTTTATCGGCACAAAATCTGCAATACTCTTGTAGCGTGAGATGTGCAAAGACACGTCTTGAGAACGGTAATCAGACATAGCCAATGAGAGCTTGCCAGAGAAGCCAGTGAGATGATGACATTGTTTTGCATCACCCAGAATGTGTAGACTCTCGAGCAGGAGCGATGACTACTACGAGTATGCGTTTGTACTTGCCAAAGCCAATGTGTCAAATCGTTCTGAAGTCCACAAGCAATGTTATTCAATTCAAAATGTTGGCTAGATATTTCAACTCTGTATGGCAAGCGTGAATGTCTGACTGAAAATATTTCTGAGGCTGCTTTGAGCCACAGCTTGTTGTAGCTACGTTAAATCTAATCACATCATCACATCATTGTTTTAACGAGACAGCATGGTATGGAGAATCCTCACGACCAAGTGAAGGATCTTGTAGTGAGTGACCACCGTCTGTGCCACATTGTTTAGTGTGCGCACCACTATGTTGGCAAGACAAAAAAAAAACTACAGGAAAGATGGTCGTTTAATGTGAGAGGCTCAGCAATTTTAGGATTTTGAGAGTTGTCTACTGTACACCCGGCTTTACACACACCTTCCAGGGTCGAGGTTCACAACATTGACCAACCTTCAAGGGAGGTTACATAACATCTCACAACTCCTGGTAACTCTGGTTTCCAGAAAGTACTATAACAAAGCATCCCATTCAGCAACATACCCATCTGTTTCAAAACCATTCTCAACTGTTCAGAGGGAGTGAACATAACTCTGCAGTCTCCAGTAGACATTCAGAGAATGTGTGTCAGTCAGAGTGATTACATCAGTAACTGTTTTTAACAGTTAACCCTTTGGTACTATTAGGCGAACCTACTCTCAAAATCCATTACTAATAACACAACACTGTACAACAATAAAGGCAACGTTTCTTAAAGGAAATATTTCCTAAACCCATAGAATGAATAGAATACTATTTATGTGTAAAAGTTTTGCTCGATCTAATATCTATATCTTTTTAATTATTATGTGTGTATTGTATATTTTGTTTATTTTATTATTGCTAGATATTAGTGCGTTGTTGGAGTTGGAAACACAAGCATTTCGCTGCACCTGCGATAACATCTGCAAATCTATGTATGTACGCAACCAATAGAATTTGATTCGGTTTTTCTCAGTCTCAGTGCCAGCTGCTTGTCAGTGAACACGTGTCTGTGTGGGAGGACATGGGTATCAACACCATGGCTGAATAGATATTATCTAGCATTATCAGTAACACCCATCTTCTCCCCTACTCCTCCTCTTCTCTCCCTTCCTCCGTCTTACCCGTCTCCCCTTTATTCATCCCCTCTCTTCCCCTCCCCTCGTCCTGCTTTAACTTCCCCTCTTCTCTCTCCCCCTGTCTCACCTCCTCCCCCTCACCTCCTCTCTTTCACATGCGTAACTTGGGTAAATGCCATTCTCTGCCGACCCCCAGCCCTACCCCCTACACCCGTCACCCCAGGCGACCCAACCCCTCCCAGGGCCAGCTGGCTACATCTAACCCCATGCTACAGTGAGGTCTAGAGAGGAGTGTGTGGGTGATATGCAGAATATCCCACATTTCTAAACTGGTGCTGGGACAAAAACAACCCTGCACATTGACTCGGTACCAGTACCCCCTGTATATAGCCTCATTATTGTGTTACTTTTACATTTTTTGTCATTTAGCAGACGCTCTTATCCAGAGCAACTTACAGTTAGCAAGTGCATACATTTTCATACTGGCCCCCTGTGGGAATCGAACCCACAACCCTGGCGTTGCAAACACCATGCTCTACCAACTGAGCTACACGGGACTGTGTATTTTCTTAACTCTTATTTTCTTAAAACTGCATTGTTGGTTAAGGACTTGTAAGTAAGCATTTCACGGTAAGGTCTACTACACCTGTTGTATTCGGCGCATGTGACAAATAAAATGTGATTTGATAGATTTGATTTGACACACACACAGACAGACACTCACCTGTACAGCCTGTCTTCCTTGCTGTGCATCGGCCAGTAGCTGGATGGTGATGGCTCTGGAGTCCTGGACAGCGTCCTGTAGATAGACGAAGCTGTGGCCCATGTGTCTGCCCACACTACACTCCCTACAGATAGGCACCGAGCACGTCTCACAGAAAAACAGAAACACCTTAACGAGAGCGGGAGAGAGAGAGAGTTCATTAAATCATGCTATCAAAACATTATCAAATATATAATATATAGTTTTCTAATGGGTTAAGTGCTTTAATATGTTAAGTATTAATTGTCATGGAAGAGTGTATGAGACCAGAAACCATTGGGAGATTGTTTTTTTATTGACTATGAGGTGTGTTGACATGTAAATGCTGCAGTGCCTGTTTGATTGAACACAACCCCTGGTCCTCCTCAGGCTCAGAGGGCTGACAGTGAGATGAGACAGGGCTATATGGGGCTTTATGGATCAATACACCAATAAGAGGGCTTAGTACACACACACCGCACACATACACACACGTACACACATATAAGCTTACATTGGGTTTCGAGAAACTGACTCACTAAGTGAAACCTTCCAAAAAGATCATCATCAACTGATCATAACAAAATGCATTGATAAATCTGTAATTTCAACACATTGAAATAAATACAAAATAAATAAAAAGGTTTTAATTCTGACTCATTGATAGTCACACGTAACCATTAGAATGACCTAAATCTCCTATACACTGTGATTGGTTACAAAAGACTCATTAAATATGCGCTGAGCGACAAATCCTGGAGCGACAGGGATCAATGTTGTCCAATGTGAGTAGAGCGGAGGGGGGTGGGAACAGCAATCAATCCATCAATAATGGCTCCGGTCCCAGGGGAGGCATGATATAATGACTCACACACACCCTCCTTTACTTTATGCTACTCCCTTCCTGTTCTCCTCTCCTCGATCCCTCTCTTCTCCTCCTCCAGCCCCCCCCCCCCCTTCAACCGCTCCAAAATTCCAAGGGGAGGGCAGAACAAAAGGATGGAATGCAGCTGATTATAGATGGAGGGGTGAGGGTCAGACAGGAGAGAAAGTCTTCAATCTCCAACCAATGAGCTGAATCATCTTGATCATTAGATCCTAAAACGCATCTGCTCTTCACTCTTCTTATCATGTTGTTTTTCTTTCACTTTTTTCAAAGACCTCCGATAGATTGGACTAACCAAAAAAACTACTTTGATATCTCAATATGAAGGAGGAAAAACCAACATAATAATTGAGCATTCAGCATTCCTTTACTTACATTGATCATTAGACACAACAACAAAAAAGTTTTGCTTTTCTGAGAAGAGACAGAAACTGGCTAAAGGATTTTGACCATTGTTGTGTCAAGCATGGTTGCGATGTTGAGATGAGATCCCTTTACCTACAAAAGAGAGACTTATAGAGAGAACAGTGTTGTCATGTTTTCACTGTAGCTAGACTACATGGCCAGTTGTATAAAGACACTTACTATAGGGACTTCACCACCACTATCATGTCAGCTGCAACAATGAGTCACACACGGCTGGGGTTTCTTGTGGATTACATAACACCTGGAATGGATTTAATATTATTGACTGACCCACACAGGATCTACTAGCAATTCCCCAGATTCATAGCCTCCAAGAATACATCACACACACACACTATCCTTGTGGGGACCAAAAAATGTACCCACTTGACCGAATTTTCCTTGTTTTACTATCCTTGTCAGCACTTCTGGTACATTTGAGTCATTTAGCAGACGTTCTTATCCAGAGCGACTTACAGTTAGTGAGTGCATACATTTCCATTTTCATACTGGCCCCCCGTGGGAAACGAACCCACAACCCTGGCATTGCAAGCACCATGCTCTACCAACTGAGCTACAGGGGACAAGGATAGTTAAACAAACACACACAAATTCTCTAGGCATTCCATGAGCCTGAGTGACAACACAACACACACACGCGTTGAGAACAACTAACACACACACGCGTTGAGAACAACTAACACACACACGCGTTGAGAACAACTAACACACACACGCGTTGAGAACAACTAACACACACACACGCGTTGAGAACAACTAACACACAGAAAGCACATGACACAGAAACATGAAAAACAAGATATGTTTCAGAGAAAAGCTGACATCATAGGTGTGCTACCAAGTTAACGGGGGTTGTAAATTCTACACAGAACATTCTAGAACCAGAGGAGGCCTTTAGAGACAAATCATTCACAGAGTCATGCACACTCACCACCCCAATCTACTCCTGATCACAACCACTGTCCTTCTGTATAGCCATTGTAACTGTTTTATGCAGGCTTTATAACTGTTTATGACCCCTCTAAGCAGGCTGTGTGACCCTCGACCATAAAGTCATAAAGCCAAGACCAGGCTCTATTCTCTGCTCCCTGTGTTCAGCTCTCAGGTCCCAATAAAGCATTACCATTTTAAAAGAAAGAAAAGGTCCTATGGGAAAAGGAAAACCTAGTCAGTTGCACAACTGAATGCATTCAACCAAACTGTGTCTTCCACATCTAACTCAGAGAGGTGCGGGGGGCTGCCTTAAATCAACATCCATGGCGCCTGGGGAGCAGTTGTTGTTGGGGGTTAACCGCCTTGCTCAAGGGTAGAAGGGCATTTTTCACACCTTGCTGGCTCAGGGATTCAAACCAGCAACCTTTCGGTTACTGGCCCAACACTCTAAACTGCTAGGCTATCTGCCTCCCCTATGGTGTGCGATGATACAACTGCTAATGACAGGAGAGAATGACACATATTTGACCTTCTATGTATGCCTGCATGTCACACATACACTCACCCACGTAAGCGGGCACATTACACATAAACCCACGTAAATACACACACACACACACACACACCAGAGGCAGGAAAACATGAAAGGTGTGTGAAATGGGTTGTGGACTGGGAAGCCTGGGGGCCTTCTGGGAAGGGGATGGATGTCACACACGCTCGCTCATATACACACACATTCATAAAAACCCTTTCAGTGAAGCAGAGCTACAGGGAAGTGAGTTATTGTATTTCATTAGTGCACCGGACATGCCCCCCCCCACACACACACATAAACCTCCTTGTTTCAAATTAGAATAATAACAGTAACATAAAGCTAAACAATTTACATGGTGGCTAATGGCTATCTCTGGTATACAAAGCTAAATTTTACCATGGTGGCTAGCTGTCTGGTTTGCTATAAGGTTAGCATGGTTGCTAGCTCTCTGGTAAAGAAAGCTAATGAGTTAGCAGTATGGTGGCTATTACCGCTCTGGTTTATAAAACAAAAAGGTTAGCAAGCATGGTGGCTAGCTCTCTGGTAAACAAATATAAAGGTTAGCAATAGCATTGTAGTGGTAGTTAGGACCGGAGTTCACATTCCTTGTAGCCAAAGGGATACGGGGGAGGGGGTTGAATAGCCAGTAACATCACACCATGGTGTCAGAAACTCTACCTGCCTTGGAGAAACACTGTAAAAATACATTTTTGTAGAACAGCCATGACTGCTTCACATTATCCCTTTCATACACAGACCAAAATGCCACTAATTTACCATGCCTGCTTTTTTGTATATCTGAAAGAGGTATGTGGTAAAAAAACAAAAAAAAAAACAGGGTAATTTAAAACCCCACTAAAGACCTAGTCATGATTCCTGCATTTTCACAGACCCTGTAACCAAAATACAGGCATTGGGTCTGTGTGAATGGTTCTCTGCTTTTTAGCAGGTCAATTCATTTATACTTCTATTGTTTAACACCTCCCTAATTTGAAATGCAAAACAGCCCCCATGGTTTAACAACACCCCCCACCCCCCATAAAAGGGGTGTACCTGCAAGAAAGTGATAAATAAAAAAGTATACCAGTTTCATTTAAAAACCAAAGGATTGACAGCCGTCCCATATAGATTGCAAAATAGATTTTGACGTACCGATTCCATGGCAAATTGTTTATGAACTGATACGCAAAACGACGCCGGATTCAAAACTTAGAATTTTTCAATTTAAATTATTGTACAAAATTCTTGCTACCAATATAATGTTATTTATATGGGGAATACAATCTTCCCAGCTCTGCAGATTTTGCTGCGAAGAGACAGAATCATTAGATCATTTGTTTTGGTACTGTCCATTTGTAGCTTGTTTTGGGTCACAGGTCCAGGAATGGCTGAAGGATTGCAATATTTACCTGGAGCTAACCCTGCAGATAGCACTACTGGGTGATCTGAAACGTATTAGTCAATCGATCAATAATATAATAATACTTTTAGCAAAAACAATTATTTTCAATTTACAATCTGTAGAAACAATGAGAACAGAAGGGTTCAGAACTTTTGTGAAACATCACAGTACAGTTGAAAAATATATGGCAAATAGAAATCCAATATGGATGGTGTTAAGAGATAGATGGGAGGGGTTGAATGGAGCTGAAGGTTGGGACTAATAACAACTAATAACAACTAACAACAACAAAATAACTAATGAAAAACATACTGTGTCCATAATAAGTATATAGGTTATAGGTTGAGAACTTTTGTGAAAGAGCACAGTTTGAAAGATATGACAACACATTTAAACTCAGTTTTTTTCACAATTCCTGACATTTAATCCTAGTAAGAATTCCCTGTCTTAGGTCAGTTAGGATCACCACTTTATTTTAAGAATGTGAAATGTCAGAATAATAGTAGAGAGAATCAGCTTTTATTTCTTTCATCACATTCCCAGTGGGTCAGAAGTTTACATACACTCAATTAGTATTTGGTAGCATTGCCTTTAAATTGTTTAACTTGAGTCAAACGTGTTGGGTGGCCTTCCACAAGCTTCCCACAATAAGTTGGGTGAATTTTGGCCCATTCCTCCTGACAGAGCTGCTGTAACTGAGTCAGGTTTGTAGGCCTCCTTGCTCGCACACGCTTTTTCAGTTCTGCCCACAAATTGCCTATAGGATTGAGGTCAGGGCTTTGTGATGGCCACTCCAATACCTTGACTTTGTTGTCCTTAAGCCATTTTGCCACAACTTTGGAAGTATGCTTGGGGTCATTGTCCATTTGGAGACCCATATGCGACCAAGCTTTAACTTCCTGACTGATGTCTTGAGATGTTGCTTAAAGATTTCCACATAATTTTCCTTCCTCATGATGCCATCTATTTTGTGAAGTGCACCAGTCCCTCCTGCAGCAAACCACCCCCACAGCATGATGCTGCCACCCCCGTGCTTCACGTTTGGGATGGTGTTCTTCGGCTTGCAAGCACCCCCTTTTTCCTCCAAACATAACAATGGTCATTATGGCCAAACAGTTCTACTTTTGTTTCATCAGACCAGAGGACATTTCTCAAAAAGTACGATCTTTGTCCCCATGTGCAGTTGCAAACCGTAGTCTGGCTTTTTTATGGCGGTTTTGGAGCAGTGGCTTCTTCCTTGCTGAGCGGCCTTTCAGGTTATGTCGATATAGGACTCGATTTACTGTGGATATAGATACTTTTGTACCTGTTTCCTCCAGCATCTTCACAAGGTCCTTTGCTGTTGTTCTGGGATTGATTTGCACTTTTCGCACCAAAGTACGTTAATCTCTAGGAGACAGAACGCGTCTCATTCCTGAGTGGTATGATGGCTGCGTGGTCCCATGGTGTTTATACTTGCGTACTATTGTTTGTACAGATGAACGTGGTATCTTCAGGCGTTTGAAAATTGCTCCCAAGGATGAACCAGACTTGTGGAGGTCTACAATTTTTTTCCTGAGGTCTTAGCTGATGTCTTTTGATTTTCCCATGATGTCAAGCAAAGAGGCACTGAGTTTGAAGGTAGGCCTTGAAATACATCCACAGGTACACCTCCAATTGACTCAAATGATGTCAATTAGCCTATCAGAAGCTTCTAAAGCCATGACATCATTTTCTGGAATTTTCCAAGCTGTTTAAAGGCACTGTCAACTTAGTGTATATAAACTTCTGACCCACTGGAATTGTGATACAGTGAATTATAAGTGAAATAATCTGTCTGTAAACAATTGTTGGAAAAATTACTTGTGTCATGCACAAAGTAGATGTCTTAACCGACCTTCTTATTGGTGTCCTATAGTAGTGGTTTCTTTGCAGCAAATCGACCATGAAGGCCTGATTCACACAGTCCCCTCTGAACAGTTGATGTTGAGATATGTCTGTGACTTGAACTCTGTGAAGCATTTATTTGGGCTGCAATTTCTGAGGCTGGTAACTCTAATGAACATATCCTCTGCAGCAGAGGTAACTCTGGGTCTTCCTTTCCTGTGGCAGTCCTCATGAGAGCCAGGTTCATCATAGCACTTGATGGTTTTTGTGACTGCACTTGAAGTAACTTTCAAAGTTCTTGAAATGTTCCATATTGACTGACCTTCATGTCTTAAAATAATGATGGACTGTCGTTTCTCTTTGCTTATATGAGCTGTTCTTGCCATAATATGGACTTGATCTTTTACCAAATAGGGCTATCTTCTGTATCTTGTGTTTGTCACAACACAACTGAGTGGCTCAAACGCATTAAGACGGAAAGAAATTCCACAAATTAACTTTTAAGGCACACCTGTTAATTGAAATGCATTCCAGGTGACTACCTCATGAAGCTGGTTAAGAGAATGCCAAGCGTGTGCAAAGCCGTCATCAAGGGTGGCTATTTGAAGAATCTCAAATATTTGTTTAACACTTTTTTTGTTACTACATGATTCCACGTGTTATTTCATAGTTTTGATGTCTTCACTATTATTCTACAATGTAAAAAATAGTAAAAATAAAGAAAAACTCTTGAATGAGTAGGTGTGCCAAAACTTTTGACTGGTAGTGTACAGTGGGGGAAAAAGTATTTAGTCAGCCACCAATTGTGCAAGTTCTCCCACTTAAAAAGATGAGAGAAGCCTGTAATTTTCATCATAGGTACACGTCAACTATGACAGACATGTATCGTGAGATTTTTAGTGAAAACCTCCTTCCATCAGCAAGGGCATTGAAGATGAAACGTGGCTGGGTCTTTCAGCATGACAATGATCCCAAACACACCGCCCGGGCAACGAAGGAGTGGCTTCGTAAGAAGCATTTCAAGGTCCTGGAGTGGCCTAGCCAGTCTCCAGATCTCAACCCCATAGAAAATCTTTGGAGGGAGTTGAAAGTCTGTGTTGCTCAGCGACAGCCCCAGCCCCAAAACATCACTGCTCTAGAGGAGATCTGCATGGAGGAATGGGCCAAAATACCAGCAACATTGTGTGAAAACCTTGTGAAGACTTACAGAAAACGTTTGACCTGTGTCATTGCCAACAAAGGGTATATAACAAAGTATTGAGAAACTTTTGTTATTGACCAAATACTTATTTTCCACCATAATTTGCAAATAAATTCATTAAAAATCCTACAATGTGATTTTCTGGATTTTTTTTCTCAATTTGTCTGTCATAGTTGACGTGTACCTATGATGAAAATTACAGGCCTCTCTCATCTTTTTAAGTGGGAGAACTTGCACAATTGGTGGCTGACTAAATACTTTTTTCCCCCACTGTATATATATTTGCAGGAAAAAAACATATGGGGAATTGCAGACAATTACATTAATGGAAGTTACAATCTATCTGCAATATTAAAGCTGATCTACCCCATACTTTGTTTTTTTAATAAGGGGCATCATATCAAATCAAATCAAATGTTATTTGTCACATGTGCCGAACAGGTGTAATGCTTACTTACAAGCCCTTAACCAATAATGTAGTTTTAAGAAATTATAGTTAAGAAAATATTTACTAAATAAACGAAAGTAAAAAAGTAAAAGATTAAAGCACTATGGTGTTGAATGCTGAGCTGTAGTCAATGAACAGCATTCTCACATAGGTGTTCCTTTGGTCCAGGTGGAAAAGGGCAGTGTGGAGTGCATTTGAGATTGCGTCATCTGTGGATCTGTTGGGGCGGTATGCGAATTGGAGTGGGTCTAGGGTTTCCGGGATGATGGTGTTGATGTGAGCCATGACCAGCCTATCAAAGCACTTCATGGCTACCAACGATAGTCATTTAGGCAGGTTACCTTCGCTTTCTTGGGCACAGGGACTATGGCGGTCTTTTTTAAACGTGTAGGTATTACAGACTCGGTCTGGGGGAGGTTGAAAATGTCAGTGAAGACATTTGCCAGTTGGTCCGCACATTGCTCTGAGTACACGTCCTGGTAATCCGTCTGGCCCCGCAGCCATGTGAATGTTGTTCTGTTTAAAGGTCTTGCTCACATCGGCTACAGAGAGCGTGATCACACAGTCGCCCGGAACAGCTGGTGCTCTCATGCATGCTTCAGTGTTGCTTACCTCGAAGCGAGCATAAAAAAGGCATTTAGCCCGTATGGTAGGCTCGCGTCACTGGGCAGCTCGCGGCTGGGTTTCCATGGTAGTCTGTAATACTTTGCAAGCCCTGCCACATCCGACGAGCATCAGAGCCGGTGTAGTAGGATTCAATCTTAGTCCTGTATTTACCATTTTGCCTGTTTGATGGTTCGTCTGAGGGCATAGCGTGATTTCTTATAAGCGTCCGGATTAGTGTCCCGCTACTTGAAAGCGGCAGCTCTAGCCTTTAGCTCGGTGCGGTAGTTGCCTGTAATCCATGGCTTCTGGTTCGGATATGTACGTACGGTCACTGTGGGAACGACGTCGTCGATGCACTTATTGATGAAGCCGGTGACTGAGGTGGTATACTCCTCAATGCCATTGGATGAATCCCGGAAAATATTCCAGTCTGTGCTAGCAAAACAGTCCTGTAGCGTAGCATCCGCGTCATCTGACCACCTCCATATTGAGCAAGTCAATGTAAGCAGGAATCAGGAGGATAGAATGATGGTCAGATTTGCCAAATGGAGTGCGAGGGAGAGCTTTGTATGTGTCTCAGTGTGTGGAGTAAAGGTGGTCTAGAGTTTTTTTTCTCCTCTGGTTGCACATGTGACATGCTGGTAGAAATGAGGTAAAACAGATTTAAGTTTGCCTGCATTAAAGCCACTAGGAGCGCCGCTTCTGGATCAGCATTTTCTTGTTTGCTTATGGCCTTATACAACTTGTTGAGTGCAGTCTTAGTGCCAGATTCAGTTTGTGGTGGTAAATAGACGGCTACGCTCTTGGTAGATAGTGTGGTCTACAGCTTATCATGAGGTACTCTACCTCAGGCGAGCAAAACCTCGAGACTACCTTAATATTAGACATCGCGCACCAGCTGTTATTGACAAATAGACACACACTCCCACCCCACGTCTTACCGGACGTAGCTGTTCTGTCCTGCCGATGCACGGAAAACCAAGCCAACTGTATATTATCTGTGTCGTCATTCAGCCACGACTCAGTGAAACATAAGATATTACAGGTTTTAATGTCCCGTTGGTAGGATAGTCTCGAACGGAGCTCATCCAGTTTATTCTCCAGTGACTGCACGTTGGCCAATAGAACGGATGGTAGAGGCGGGTTACCCACTCGCCGACGAATTCTCACAAGGCACCCTGATCTGCGCCCCCTGTATTTCCTCATTTTCTTAATGCGAATGACGGGGATTTGGGCCTTGGCTGGGAGCAACATTATATCCTTCGCGTCAGACTCATTATAGAAAAAATCTTCATCCAGTTCGAGGTGAGTAATCGCTGTTCTGATATCCAGAAGCTCTTTTCGGTCATAAGAGACGGTAGCGTCAACATTATGTACAAAATAAGTTACAAACAATACGTAAACACACACAAAATAGCACAATTGGTTAGGAGTCCTTAAAACGGCAGCCATCCCGTCCGGCGCCATTCTTTTATCATTGCCTTATATTTTTTAGAGGTAGTATACCACATCTTCTGTCTGAAATGGGTAATTGAGTCCTTTTCTCTGAATAACAAATCTGACACAGCCCCAGATACCACAGCTATATCTATACCCTGATTGAAAACAGAGAACTTGTGAAACAAGTGGACCAGTGACTGTAACTGACGGGAGGACACATCATATAAGACGAGCTCTGAATACTACTATTTGTCCACAAGGGCTAAGAATATTTTACATAGAGTATTTCTCTGAATACAGAGTTCACAAGTTCAATTCAAATCAAATCAAATTTTATTTGCCACATGCACCGAATACAACAGGTGTAGACATTACCGTGAAATGCTTACTTACAGCCCTTAACCAACAATGCATGTATTTCTTAATAAAAAAGTACAAATAAAACAACAACAACAAAAAAGTGTTGAGAAAAAAAGAGCAGAAGTAAACTAAAATAACAGTAGGGAGGCGATATACAGGGGGGTACCTGTGCAGAGTCAATGTGCGGGGTCACCGGCTAATTGAGGTAGTTGAGGTAATATGTACATGTGGGTAGAGGTAAAGTGACTATGCGTAAATAATTAACAGAGTAGCAGCAGCGTAAAAAGATGGGGTGGGGTTGCAAATAGTCCGGGTAGCCGTGATTAGCTGTTCAGGAGTCTTATGGCTTGGGGGTAGAAGCTGTTGAGAAACCTTTTGGACCTAGACTTGGCGCTCTGGTACCGCTTGCCGTGCGGTAGCAGAGAGAACAGTCTATGACTAGGGTGGCTGGAGTCTTTGACAATTTTGAGGGCCTTCCTCTGACACCGCCTGGTATAGAGGTCCTGGATGGCAGGAAGCTTGGCCCCAGTGATGTACTGGCCCGTACGCACTAACCTCTGTAGTGTCTTGCGGTCGGAGGCCGAGCAGTTTCCATACCAGGCAGTGATGCAACCAGTCAGGATGTTCTCGATGGTGCAGCTGTAGAACTTTTTGAGGATCTGAGGACCCATGCCAAATCTTTTCAGTCTCCTGAGGGGGAATAGGCTTTGTCGTGCCCTCTTCACGACTGTCTTGATGTGTTTGGACCATTATAGTTCGTTGGTGATGTGGACACCAAGGAACTTCAAGCTCTCAACCTGTTCCACTACAGCCCCGTTGATGAGAATGGGGGCGTGCTCAGTCCTCTTTTTTTCCCCTGTAGTCCACAATCATCTCCTTTGTCTTGGTCACGTTGAGGGAGAGGTTGTTATCCTGGCACCACACGGCCAGGTCTCTGACCTCCTCCCTACAGGCTGTTTCATCGTTGTCGGTGATCAGGCCTACCACTGTTGTGTCGTCGGCAAACTTAAATGATGGTGTTGGAGTCGTGCCTGGCCATGCAGTCATGAGTGAACAGGGAGTACAGGAGGGGACTGAGCACGCACCCCTGAGGGGCCCCCGTGTTGAGGATCAGCGTGGCAGATGTGTTGTTACCTACCCTTACCACCTGGGGGCGGCCCATCAGGAAGTCCAGGATCCAGTTGCAGAGGGAGGTGTTTAGTCCCAGGGTCCTTAGCTTAGTGATGAGCTTTGAGGGCACTATGGTGTTGAACGCTGAGCTGTAGTCAATGAATAGCATTCTCACGTAGGTGTTCCTCTTGTCCAGGTGGGAAAGGGCAGTGTGGAGTGCAATAGAGATTGCATCATCTGTGGATCTGTTGGGGCGGTATGCAAATTGGAGTGGGTCTATGGTTTCTGGGATAATGGGATAATGGTGTTGATGTGAGCCTTGACCAGCGTTTCAAAGCACTTCATGGCTACAGACGTTAGTGCTACGGGTCGGTAGTCATTTAGGCAAGTTATCTTAGTGTCCTTGGGCACGGGGACTATGGTGGTCTGCTTGAAACATGTTGGTATTACAGACTCAGTCAGGGACATGTTGAAAATGTCGGCGAAGACACTTGCCAGTTGGTCAGCACATGCTCGGAGTACACGTCCTGGTAATCCGTCTGGCCCTGAGGACTTGTGAATGTTGACCTGCTTAAAAGTTGGTTGGGGTATGTACGTCTGGTTGGGGTATGTACGTACGGTCACTGTGGGGACGACGTCATCGATGCACTTATTGATGAAGCCAGTGACTGATGTGGTGTACTCCTCAATGCTATCTGAAGAATCCCGGAACATGTTCCAGTCTGTGCTAGCAAAACAGTCCTGTAGCTTAGCATCTGCGTCATCTGACCACTTTTTTATTAACCGAGTCACTGGTGCTTCCTGCTTTAGTTTTTGCTTATAATCAGGTATCAGGAGGATAGAGTTATGGTCAGATTTGCCTAATTGAGGGCGAGGGAGAGCTTTGTATGCGTCTCTGTGTGTGGAGTAAAGGTGGTCTAGAGATTTTTTCCCTCTGGTTGCACATTTAACATGCTTGTAGAAATTAGGTAGAACGGATTTAAGTTTCCCTGCATTAAAGTCCCCGGCCACTAGGAGCGCTGCCTCTGGATGAGCGTTTTCCTGTTTAGTTATGGCCTTATACAGCTCATTGAGTGCAATCTTAATGCCAGCATTGGTTTGTGGTGGTAAATAGACAGCTATGAAAAATATAGATGAAAACTCTCTTGGTAAATAGTGTGGTCTACAGCTCATCATAAGGTACTCTACCTCAGGCGAGCAAAACCTTGAGACTTCCTTAGTATTTGATTTTGTGCACCAGCTGTTATTTCAAATATACACAGACCTATCCTGCCGATGTAGTGTATAGCCCGCTAGCTGTATGTTGTCCATGTCGTCGTTCAGCCACGACTCGGTGAAATATAAGATATTACAGTTTTTTATGTCCTGTTGGTAGGATAAGCGTAATCGTAGGTCATCTAATTTATTTTCCAATGATTGAAGATTGGCTAATAGGATTGATGGAAGAGGCAGTTTACTCGCTCGCCGTCGGATCCTTACGAGGCACCCCGACCTACGTCCACGATATCTCAGTCTCTTTCTCCTGCGAATTACGGGAATTTGGGCCTTGTCGGGTGTCTGTAGGATATCCTTCGCGGTCGCCTCGTTGAAGAAAAAATCTTTGTCCAATACGAGGTGAATAATCGCTGTCCTGATATCCAGAAGCTCTTTTTGGTTATAAGAGACGATGGCAGAAACATTATGTACAGAATAAATGACAAATAACGTGAAAAAACACACATAATAGTACAATTGGTTAGAGGGCTGTAAAATTGGATTTGGATAGAGTTTCTTTCCATTCCTCCCTCTCTGTCTCATACACAGACATGCACGCACACTCCAACGCAAACGTGTACTCTGCCACAAGCTGTAAGGACTTGTTTCTTTGTTAGCATGCCTCAGCCCAGCAGGGTCAACAATAACAAAGATGGACAGAAAGGTATGATGATAACTGTACAGGACTGGACAGATCTCACATTAGTTACAAGGTACAGTTCCTCATATGCCTCCAGATATGGATTGTAGGAGGCATGCAGGGAAAAGGGGAGTGAGGAATAGAGGGAGGAGAGCGAGGAAAGGATGAGGGTATAGAGAGAGGGAGTCTGACTAACTTACAGTGCATTCGGAAAGTATTCAGACCCCTTGACTTTTTCCACATTTGTTATGTTACAGCCTTATTCTAAAATGGATTAAATAAATACAAATCCTCATCAATCTACACACAATACCCCATAATGAAAAAGCAAAAACTGGTTTTTAGAAATGTTTGCAAATGTATTAAAAATAAAAAACTGAAATACCTTATTTACATAAGTATTCAGACCCTTTGCTATGAGACTCGAAATTCAGCACAGGTGCATCCTGTTCCCATTGGTTATCCTTGAGATGTTTCTACAACTTGATTGGAGTCTACCTGTGGTAAATTCAATTGAATGGACATGATTTGGAAAGGCACACACCTGTCTATATAAGGTCCCACAGTTGACAGTGCATGTCAGAGCAAAAACCAAGCCATGAGGTCGAAGGAATTGTACGTAAAGCTCAGAGACAGGATTGTGTCAAGGCACAGATGTGGGGAAGGGTAGCAAAAAATGTCTGCAGCATTGAAGGTCCCCAAGAACACAGTGGCCTCCATCATTCTTAAATGGAAGAAGTTTGGAACCCCCAAGACTCTTCCTAGAGCTGGCCACCCGGCCAAACTGAGCAATTGGGGGAGAAAGGCCTTGGTCAGGGAGGTGACCAAGAACCCGATGGTCACTCTGACAGAGCCAGAGTTCCTCTGTGGAGATGGGAGAAACTTCCCGAAGGACAACCATCTCCGCAGCCCTCCACCAATCAGGCCTTTATGGTAGAGTGGCCACTCCTCAGTAAAAGGCACATGACAGCCCGCTTGGAGTTTACCAAAAGGCAGCTAAAGACTCTCAGACCATGAGAAACAAGATTATCTGGTCTGATGAAACCAAGATTGAACTCTTTGGCCTGAATGACAGGTGTCACATCTGGAGGAAACCTGGCACCATCCCGAAAGGTGAAGCATGGTGGTGGCAGTGTCATGCTGTGAGGATGTTTTTCAGCGGCAGGGACTGGGAGACTAGTCAGGATACAGTCAAGTACAGAGAGATCCTTGATGAGCGCTCAGGACCTCAGACTGGGGCGAAGGTTCACATTCCAACAGCACATAGCCAAGACAACACAGGTGTGGCTTCGGGACAAGTCTCTGAATGTCCTCAATTTTAGAATAAGGCTGTAACGTAACAAAATGTGGAAAAAGTCAAGGGGTCTGAATACTTTCTGAATGCACTGTACCTGCCTCTGGTGTGGCGGTGCACACACACGTGCACACACACACACCATTCTAACACCTTCATTTATTTATTCATGGCTTGATTCCAAATGTATGTTGCTTTTATTGTATATAGGTGTGCCTTCAGCTACAGTGCCTTCAGAAATTATTCACACCTCTTCACTTTTCCATATTTTGTTACATTACAGCATTTTCTAAATTTATTCCTGAATTTAAAATGGATGAAATTGATATTTTGTATTACTGATCTACACACAATATCCCATAAAGTCAAAGTTTTTAGAATTGTTCGCAAATTAATACAAAATGAAAAGATGAAATGTCTTGAGTTTATAATGCATTTACAAATGATTAAATAACAGTTAATAATGTAATTATAACCCCTTTATAAATGGAACCTTATTGTAAAGTGTTACCAATAGTGTTTACCATGATTTTTGAATGACTACCTCATCTCTGTACCTCACACATACAATTATCTATAAGGTCCCCCAGTCGAGCAGTGAATTTCAAACACAGATTCAACCACAAAGGCCAGGGAGGTTTTCAAATGCCTCGCAAAGAAGGGCACCTATTGGTAGATGGGTAAAAAAATACATAACATTGAATATCCATTTGAGCATGGTGACGTTATTAAGATACAGCCGTCCTTCCTAACTCAGTTGGATGGCTTATCAATACACCCAGTCGCTACAAAGATACAGGCGTCCTTCCTAACTCAGTTGCCGGAGCAAAGTTGGGTGTGTGAAAGAGTACTGAAGCAGCTGGTAGGTATTTTGTTTTACTTGTCTGACATGTGTGTGTAGGAGCTGTGTCTGTAAGGTCAAGGGTCAGGCAGATATCCTCCATCACAGTGACACAATGAGACCTGACACACACACACACACATAAACACACATACATACATGCACACACATACATACAGACACACATCATAGGCACAACACACATGCCAGCGTGTCTGCCTAAAGAGAGTGACCCGTACATGGAAGTGTCCTGCTTACACAAGGAAGCTGACACTTCCAAGTCAGTGCATGCCTCGGTGTGCAAAGAGTATCATAGTACACACATATGCACGCAAGAGACGCACACAGAAAAATATGCCGTCGATATAAATAAGCTTCATATTAATGACAGTGTGTGTACACACCAACGACACAAACAACTACTGACAATGTTTTTAATCCCGATGAGATCACCAGGTTAAAGAAATTATGACAAAGAAGAAGAGAGTAGACTAAGAAGAAAGAAGCTCTCTAAGACAGAAAATAAGTTGTGTTGTCAGAGGGGAACGCAACAAAGGGACACACACAGATACGCTCACTCACACACGCACGAGCAAGCACACATTGGGGCAGTTCTCTAATTGTGAAGCACATGTTGTGAATTAAGACCCTGGAATTCCGACTTCACATAATCTAACTCTGCTGGCCGCTCAGAAACACACACACACACACATCTTCAGAGGATAAATGCCCACAGATGGAAGATACACAAAGAAGGAGAAACTCTGAAACTTCAATGCCTGCCCTCCACAAACACACCCAGGCCAGACAGAAAGGTATATTCAATGAGGTGTATTGACAGTCAACAGCCCCTCCATCACCTTCATATGAAGGAATAATCACCATTGTCTTCAACATACTGCTGATGAGAAACACAGAACTGCAGAGAGCTGGGGAAATCCCAGATGTGTATTTGTGTGTTTTTATATACAAGTGTGTGTGTGTGTGTGTGTGTGTGTGTGTGTGTGTGTGTGTGTGTGTGTGTGTGTGTGTGTGTGTGTGTGTGTGTGTGTGTGTGTGTGTGTGTGTGAGAGAGCTTGAGGAGGCCCAAATTGAGTTACGGGAATTCCTTTGCTCTTGTATCGGTCTCAGCTTTGGGTCGAGTTTCCTCCTAAGGCCTCACAAACTGACTGTGTGTGTGTGTGTGTGTGTGTGAGTGTTTGTCAGATAAAGCTCTCCTTTCTGATGTGTTCTCTCTGATCGTGTTCTGGCAGTAGGAACCTAAAGCCAGTCGTTCTCTTGGGGAATAATTTCAGTGCGACAAAGAAATAGACTCTGTGGGAGGCCAGATAGCTGCAATCCAATCCTGCTGGGCACCATCAACACAATGGTGTGTGTGTATCAAATCAAATTGTATTTGTTGCGTACACAGTTTAGCAGATGTTATAGCGGGTGTTATGCAAAATGTGTGTGTGTGTGTAAGTGTTTTTTTTTATTCTCTAGAACTGGTTTTAGCCTAACAACCAGTAGTAGTAGTAGCTGAACATACTGATCAGCCAGTAGACAAGGAAATGGAGAGAGGTTGGGGGAGGTGTGTGAAGAAAGAGTAACAATGAGAGTGACTTGTGTGTTGATGTGGAAATGGGTGTTACACTGAGCTACAATGCAAAGACACTCCTCTTCATTAAAACAATAGGCCCATGTGTAAAACCTACCTCCCATGGGACAGAGGGGGTAGGGGGAGAGGGCATGAAACCGATTAGTTAAAATCTTTGGCCTCATCCGTATAGTGCAGATTTTGTGTGTGTGTGTGTGTGTCTGTCCCTCCCCCAGCCTAACCCAGTGACCCTTCACCCCTTACCTCTGACCCTCAGCTAAAAAAAGACCCAGAGATGGGAAGTGTGTGTGCTGGGGGTGAAAATAATGACGACATTTCAATAGCATAGCTCCTCCTTTGGACAGAGCTGTGTGTGTGTGTGTACACATCCAATTTTCCATCAACATTGCTTACACAGCATGACAGAGCCCATGAGAAGAAGAGATGACAGGGATCTGACAGATACGCACACACACGCTTATCAGTAAGGGAGTTTGATAAAGCTGAAACGCGGTGCACCGGGCTATGGCCGGTGATGTGAATGGGCAAAAGCGGTGAGGGAGGAGAGCGCCCTTCTCAAATCAAGCAGTAATCTGCGCCGCTCGGTCATGTTGTCAACAAGGCATGCGTCATTAAGAAACATTTTATATAAAACATATGTTTGAATTTTCAAACTAGTTTGTATTGGGAAGGCAGATAAAGCATGTGAAAACCCAGAATCCTACTCATTACTCCTGCATTACTGCTTCACCTATTGTGGTCACTTTTGTTTTGTCAGCCAAAACGGGGTAACTGGCTCACGGCCGGGATTCCGCCCGGTTCCAAAACCAATGCAATCAAAGCTAACCCGGTTCACCCGGGGCATTAATCTAATCCCCTCAGTGTGTGGGCTACTCCATCTTACCCAACCAAGTAGTTATCATATAACGGAAAAGATGTTGACCACAGACAAGCTGACCACCATGACGACTAACTATAAAGCACAACAACATTCTAACGGCAAACCCTTTATCCTGCAATGAATCCATAAATCAATCTGACCAACTGAAATCATTATTTGGACTAGTAGTGAGCCCTATTTTTAAAACATAATATTACCCATTCCCAAGCTGCAGAAGTTTCATTTATATTGGAATTTGTGTCTTAGTGGTGAATTAAAAGCATGAAATCATATTACACACATAGAAATAGGAGAGAAACTCTAGCCATGGCAAATATTCAGACCAGCAAGGAACACAATGACATCACAATGACTTTCTGTTCAATAGATATCACTATAGAGCAGGGGTATTCAACCTTTACCCTATGAGGTCCGAAGCCTGCTGGTTTTCTGTTCTACCTGATAATTAATTGCACCCACCTGGTGTTCCAGGTCTAAATCAGTTCATGATTAGAGGGGAACAATGACAAAACGCAGTGGAACTGGCTTCGAGGTCCAGAGTTGAGTTTGAGGGCTATAGAGTATGGAGTCATTGATCAGTTGTGAGGAATATGATTAAAATCATTCGTATGCATATTTGTTCACTAACATTTTGACAAAGTTTTCAAACAGGTAGAGTTAGTGAGACCTAGTCTGTGGAATTCAAACTCTCCCTTTCTCTCGCGAGATGTTACATTTTACATTTATATTTACACTGAACAAAAATATAAAAGCAAAGTGTTGGTTCCATGTTTCATGACGCACAACAAAAAAAAAGCGTATTTCTCTCAAAGTTTGTGCACAAATTTGTTTATATCCCTGTTAGTGAGCATATCTCCTTTGCCAAGATAATCCATCCACCTGACAGGTGTGACATATCAAGAAGCTGACTAAACAGCATGATCATTACACTGGTGCACCTTGCGCTGGGGACTCTAAAATGTGCAGTTTGGTCACACAACACAATGCCACAGACCTCTCATGTTTTGAGGGAGCGTGCAATTGGCATGCTGAATGAATGTCCACCAGAGCTGTTGCCAGATAATTGAATGTTAATTTCTTTACCATAAGCTGCCTCCAACATCGTTTTAGAGAATTTGGCAGTACGTCCAACCGGCCTCACAACCGCAGACCATGTGTAACCACGCCAGCCCAGGCCATTCACATCCGGCTTCTTCACCTGCGGGATCGTCTGAAACCAGCCACCCGGACAGCTGATGAAACTGAGGAGTATTTCTGTCTGTAATAAAGCCCTTTTGTGGGGAAAAACTCATTCTGATTGGCTGGGCCTGGCTCCCCAGTGGGTGGGCCTATGCCCTCCCAGGCCCACCCATGGCTGTGCCCCTGCCCAGTCATGTGAAATCCATAGATTAGACACTAATGAATTTATTTCAATTGAACTGTAACTATCGTTGAAATTGTTGCATGTTGGGTTTATATTTTTGTTTAGTATAAGTCATTTAGCAGACACTCTTATCCAGAGCAACTTACAGGAGGAGTAGTAGGTGGCTTCACTCTCATGCGTACTGGTGTGTGTGTGTGTGTATTCTGGACAAACAGCATTCCCGACACTAGATTTTCTGCCCCACCCCCCAAACATTCCCCACTCTCCGATCCAAGACTTCCAAGAGGGGAGTCGGTTACACGTGTGTGGTGTGTGAGTGCACGCTCACACACACACACACACCACACACACACTAGACACATAGCTGTCCATTTCCAAACAACTCACATTCCACATTGGCCTGTAAAAGAAGAGACCATCCCCACTTGAATACCAACCAACCAACACTTTACACTACTCAACTCTACCCCCAACCCCTGCCTCCAACTCCAGTGTGTCGTGTGTGTGTGAGTGTGTCTAGTTTGTCTGTGTCTAGTGTGTGTGTGTGTGTGCATATAGTGAGTGTGTGTGTGTGTTTGTGTGCATTTTTACTTGTGCATATAGTGTTTGCGAATGTATGTGCATGGAAAGGGGGCAGTGTGTGTGAAGCCATCTGGTCAGTGCGGTTGATGGTGGTCCAGAGTCTCTATAGATCAAAGGGGAACGTTTCCTCTTTGTACTGATCTTCCTCATCTGCGTACAGACCCCAGTGTGTAGGGCAAAGGTTGGAGAACTGGGTCACTGTGTGTGTATCTGCCCTCAGGGAGAGGAGGGGTGAGGTAGGGTGAGAGGAGGGGTGAGGCAGGGTGACAGGAGGGGTCAGATAGGGTGAGAGGAGAGGTGAGGCAGGGTGAGAGGAGGGGTCAGATAGGGTGAGAGGAGAGGTAGGGTAAGGCAGGGTGAGATGAGGGGTGATGTAGGGTGAGAGGAGGGGTGAGGCAGGGTGACAGGAGGGGTCAGATAGGGTGAGAGGAGGGGTGAGGCAGGGTGACAGGAGGGGTCAGATAGGGTGAGAGGAGGGGTGAGGCAGGGTGAGAGGAGGGGTCAGATAGGGTGAGAGGAGAGGTAGGGTAAGGCAGGGTGAGCTGAGGGGTGATGCAGGGTGAGCTGAGGGGTGAGGCAGGGTGAGAGGAGGGGTCAGATAGGGTGAGAGGAGAGGTAGGGTAAGGCAGGGTGAGCTGAGGAGTGATGTAGGGTGAGAGGAGGGGTGAGGCAGGGTGAGAGGAGGGGTCAGATAGGGTGAGAGGAGAGGTAGGGTAAGGCAGGGTGAGATGAGGGGTGAGGTAGGGTGAGAGGAGGGGTGAGGTAGGGTGAGAGGAGAGGTAGGGCAAGGCAGGGTGAGATGAGGGGTGAGGCAG
Organism: Coregonus lavaretus; assembly: GCF_964263955.1. Classification (NCBI taxonomy): domain Eukaryota; kingdom Metazoa; phylum Chordata; class Actinopteri; order Salmoniformes; family Salmonidae; genus Coregonus; species Coregonus lavaretus. Next base: position 67,336 of record NW_028162560.1, read on the forward strand.
GGTGAGAGGAGGGGTGAGGCAGGGTGAGAGGAGGGGTCAGATAGGGTGAGAGGAGAGGTAGGGTAAGGCAGGGTGAGATGAGGGGTGAGGTAGGGTGAGAGGAGGGGTGAGGCAGGGTGAGAGGAGGGGTGAGATAGGAAGATGAACACTAGAACTAATCATCAGCTGGAGGACTAGAGGCAGAGACATCACAGTTCAAACACACCATTGAGTGAGTCATTACTGGAAAACAGAGCCCTTACTGGCAATGTTATGTGTATGTATGATGTGTGTGTATATGATGTATGTGTGTGTGTGTGAGTCACTCCCTCCAACAGAAGCCATCTGGTAAACAATACCTATAATAATGAGTGAGGACAACGAAGACTTGCTTTTAAGTAATGTTGCTCTTGTGGAATGTCTCTCCTTGACCACTACAGATATCACAGTAACCAAGTTCCAGTTGCATGTTTTTTTAAAATGTTTTTATTGGTCGCCCTCTCTACTCCCTCGCCGAGCCACTAGTCTTCTCTTCCCTCTGCCTATGGGTTCTATGCTGTCAGCGAAACATATGTGGATTGAGATGCCTCTCCCTCTGGCTGGTGTGTACAGTGCACATGCCTGCCTGTGTCTCCAGGGAAGTAGGTGAAAAGCCACTGAGCTCGTCTTTGAACTCCAGGCCATATGGCCCTCCGTAAGGCCCTGGCTACGACACACTTACTGTAATACTATTACACTGTGTTTGTGTGGTGTGTGTGTGTGTGTGTGGTTACTACACAGATAATGCTATTACACTGTGTTTGTGTGGTGTGTGTGTGTGTGGTTACTACACAGATAATGCTATTACACTGTGGTACCAGGGGGTCAGGGGTAAGGCTGCCTGGTATCACTCAACTAGCTGGCATTACAGACAGAACTGCTGGGCTTTAAACAGTTTATGTTGGTGTTTGTTTTTGACATGGCTGTGTGTGTGTGAGTGTGTGTGTGTGTGCACAGAGTGCTAATGTGAGAGGGTCTAAAGTCCACACCTATGGCCATATGAAGACCAGCTGTAAGGACTAAGCCTATAGCTGCAGCGTAGTGATTTAGGGAGAACAGCGTAGTGAAGCAGTGCTCAACCCAGAAACCCTGTGGATCCACAGAGTGAAGGCACTACCTCCTGTGCCATATACTCTAGGCCCAGACCTCATTATCATTTGAATGTGTGTGTGTATGTGTGTGCAAGTGTGTGTCCCTACCTCGTTGTCGTGGTTCTGACAGAAGCTCATCCTGTCCTGGAACAAAGGTAGCAGTGAGAAGTTGTAGTGAAAGGACTGGGCCAGGGAGACGCCCACACCTCCCCCTCCTTCTCCAACTCCTCCGATGGGGCTGGCCTTGCCTCGATCCGCTTGGTGCTGGTGCAGGCTCTCAGCCAGCCTCTCGATGAAGTGGTCCTTGGTCAGCCGGACCCTCTGGTGGGCGCGGACGCAGTTATCACACAGGTACTCCTGGCAGTCCAGGCAGTGGGAGCTGGCCGGGTTCCCCTCGTCACAGGAGCTGCATTGGGGCTCTCCCAGGCGGTGTGGGCGGAGGAGCCCGCCGTGGGGGTGGTGGAACCCGGGTATGGAGCCCACACCGACCCCCCGGTGGTGGCCGTTCGTATTCTGGCCGAGTTGGAGTTGCTCCTCGGTGCTCACCACCACGTCCAGAAGGTTACTGAAGAGGAAGTTGGAGGAAGGGAGGGAGTCCACTCCGGCTTCGGAGATGGAGACCTTCTGATTGCAGGTGGGGCAGCAGAGTTTGAGAGGGTCCCCAGGGCTGCGCTGGCCCTCCAGACACTGCCTGCAGAAAGCGTGGAGGCAGGGGAGAACATGGAGGCGCCGGGAGGAGGAGGACGACAAGGAGGAATGAGAGGAGGAGGATGAGGTGGAGGAGTTGGAGGAAATAGGAGTGGAGGAGGAGCCGCAGAGCTCCTTGCAGAGAGGACAGGTTTGCAGGTCGGAGTCTGAGAATGAAGCCATCTGAGGGGTTTTAAACAAGGCTACACTTTATAAGAACATCCACTGAGGTATTACTGAGGTATTCATTTGGGATACATATGTTTGTTTCTCCCCTTGTGTTCTCTTCTGTGGAAAACAGGCTGAGGTTCTTGAGGTAGATATGTTGTTTTTTACAGTCAAAATAGACATACATAGGATAGGCCTATAGGTGTTATCTCAAAAAAATAACCCTCAACTGACGCCAGATATGCAAATAAAGGCAGCCCTTTCATAAGATTCTCTTCAAATCAAATTAGCAATATTCATTTCAGTTCACAATGATTAAATCTCTTTACTTGGATATGGCTTTAGAATAATCATTATAGGCTACTCACTACAATTATGGCCAACTTTACATAGGCCTAAATCTATTCTCTTTTTCTGGGGGGATGGGTTATTTTCATGAGGGCATGTCCAAAAGAGCCACCTTTAGAGTTGACTGGTTTATGTTTATTTATTCGTTTGTTGTTGTTATTGTTTTAGATGTCGCGGCATGGCGGGTTTATAGAATAATCCGAAAACAGAATGTGTACAGGATCCTCCGCAAAGTGCCCAAAGCTCCTTTTCTCCTCTCCAACCGACACAGCATCACACCACTCAATGTCCAAATCTTTCGTCCCGTTTCAGAGTCAGTGTTGTTGGCTCTCTCTAGTCATCACTCGGGGCCCTCTCCGACGGCGTCAGAGGCTGGCAGAAGGCGGTGGTTGTGGTTCGCTCTCTCTCCACCGACAAGACCGTAAATTATTCATCAAAGCATTGGCTCACCAGCGACTCGATCTCATTGCCGCTCTATAGGTCCGTTTGGCGACAAAATAACCCCAACCGTCTCCTTTTTTAAACCCCCACTTCTTTACGCACAGTCCCACAGTCGAAACCAGCTCCAGGCACGTATGTATTTACGTATGCGTATCCCCCTTCTTTCTCTCTCCCTCCCTCCCTTCGCGAGGAGGAATGCACAGGGCTTTTCCACGCGCCTCTCTGGAACCTTGGAGGAGGAAAGGCACGAGCCTCCGAGTCACTCAAATCGCATAAACCTTAAGGAACTCAGAAGGTGCTATGGAAATGCCGTTTTATAACGATTCTGTAGGCCCAATCGGTCTGTCTGTAGTTCTATTTTCCGTTCTGGTGAACGCGCTCTGAAATATAAACACAGACACATACACAACACGGTGCGGTCCTATTGCTGGCCGCGCGCTCGTCCCGTCCTGTTTATGGGCGCGTGTTGCTGACTGATCCTCCAACCGCTTTAATCCTACTGGGAGGAATGGACACACTTCCGTCCTGGCTGGGAGGAGGGGAGGGGAGTGGAAGAGAGAGGAGGGGAAACGGGCAGGGGCTTGGCTTTTTGCTTGCATGGGGGCGAGGGGCTAGGGAGGCTCAGGCCCTTGTGATGGAGGTGTGTGCCATATGCTCAGGCAAATTCAAATTTCAAAAAATAAATACAAGTTTCCATTTACATTTTACATTTTAGTCATTTAGCAGACGCTCTTATCCAGAGCGACTTACAGTTAGTGAGTGCATACATTTTCCAGACAGGTGATTTATAATGTTATTTATTCCCCGACTCCCAGTTTGGAGGGCCTCTTGTAAAATAATTTAGATGAATGAATGTGTTGTAGCCTAGCCTGTTGTAATAACAGTTTATCTTTGTTCCATTAGAAGCACCTGTCTTTTTGTACACATTTATGCTAAAGTCACTGATCGATGGGGTCCATGGGGAGACTTGAATCCCCTGTAGATTTACTTATTTGATATTCCCTAAATCTCCCTGTGTGTGTGTGGGCACATGTGTGCATGTGTCAGGGACGGACTGGCCATAGGGCAATTCTGGCAAATGCCAGATGGGCTGGTCCATTCTCAGCCCAGTGGGCCTGTCTAAATTGGGTGTTTTCCGCAAAATGATCACTATTTGGCTAATAATGGGGGCTTCAAGGAAAAACAATTGTCCGGTGTGGGGGCCTCAATAAATGGGCTGGTATGATATAAATGCCAGCACCAATTTCTGGTCCCAGTCCGTCCCTGTGTGTGTGTGTAGTGTGTGTGTATATGTGTGTGTGTGCACGCTTGTGTGAGTGTGTGTGTGAAGCATGCATATATGTGAAGTGTGTGTGTGTATGTGTGTTATGTCTGACATGACATCCTAGAAAGTAACCTTGACACAAATAACCAACAGGAGGCTTTGGCACAGTTGGCAGCAACACACTAACTACACGCATGACACGTACAGGTATATGATCGGCGTGTATGCAGCAGATGTGTTCCAGATAACCTCCATGTCTGACATGCCTTGTTTAAGAAGATAATATACTGTGTGTAGGTGCAGTATATACAGTATTAGGTACTGTATGTTGAAGTCAGAGTGTAATTCACTCTCCCATACATCAAATCAAATGTATATGCCACATGCGCCAAATACAACAGGTGTAGACCTTTCAGTGAAATGCTTACTTACAAGGCCTTAACCAACAATGCAGTTTTAAGAAAAAAAAGAGTTAAGTAAAAAATAGGGAAGTAAAACAATTATAATAAAAAATTATTAAAGAGCAGCAGTAAAATAAAATAACAGTAGGGAGGCTATATACAGGGGGTACCAGTACAGAGTCAATGTGCGGGGGCACCGGTTAGTTGAGGTAATTGAGGTAATATGTACGTGTGGGTAGAGTTAAAATGACTATGCATAAATAATAAACAGAGTAGCAACAACGTAAAAGAGGGGATTGGGGTGGGGTGGGGTGGGGGGGGGAAATGCAAATAGTCTGGGTAGCCATGATTAGCTGTTCAGGAGTCTTATGGCTTGGGGGTAGAAGCTGTTAAGAAGCCTTTTGGACCTAGACTTGGTGCTCCAGTACCGCTTACCGTGCGGTAGCAGAGAGAACAGTCTATGACTAGGGTCGCTGGAGTCTTTGACAATTTTTAGGGCCTTCCTCTGACATCACCTGGTATAGAGGTCCTGAATGGCAGGAAGCTTGGCCCCAGTGATGTACTGGGCCATACGCACTACCCTCTGTAGTGCCTTGCGGTCGGAGGCCGAGCAGTTTTCATACCAGGCGGTGATGCAACCAGTCAGGATGCTCTCGATGGTGCAGCTGTATAACTTTTTGAGGATCTGAGGACCCATGCCAAATCTTTTCAGTCTCCTGAAGGGCAATAGGCTTTGTTGTGCCCTCTTCACGACTGTCTTGGTGTGTTTGGACCATGATAGTTTGTCTTAGGTACATATTTGTAGCAATTGAGGTGGGAAAGCTGAAGCGTGGTTTGAACCAGCAACACTGTCCATGGGGCAAGTACACTACCAACTGTGCCATAAAGGTCCAGATCTCTTAGCATTGGCTGTAGTAGTAGCCTATTCCAATTAGCTCAGTTCAGACCGATACACGTATCTATGGAATAGGGCTGAATATGGAATTGAGCATTCGATTAGGAAAATGGGGGGAAATAATTAAAGAGGAGGAGAAAGGGTCATTTGCACAGTCAAAAACAGGAGAGAGGGCAGGACAGGGTTAGGGCATGATCATGGGATTGTTGTCTGAACTAATGATAGGGATCACTGGTAGAAACACTCTGGTAGAAATGCATTATGTAGAATAGGCATGCATCAGAAAGAGATATATTCTTTAGAACAGACATCATTTAGGATATTTCATATTGGGCAGACATAATCAGAAGAAATACTCTTGAGAATGTGCGTGTTCCCCCAAAACTCTTGGGCCCAGTTCCATTTCTGCTCCTAGACTCTTTCCCCAAAACTCTTGGGCCCAGTTGAATTTCTGTTCCTAGATCATTTCCCTTTAATATGGTTACTTCAACATGCACAGACAGACATGAAATGACTGGATTAGGGCGAGGCCAGACTGGTATACGACAGATACGTAACCATCCTAGACTGTTCGCTCTGCTACAGCACGGCAAGCAGTACCGATGCACCAAGGCTGGAACCAATAAGACTGTCAACAGCTTCTACCCCCAAGCCATAAGACTGCTAAATAGTTAACCAAATAGCTACCCAGACTATCTGCATTTACCCTTTTTGAACTAACTTTGTCTCATCACATACGCTGATGCTACTGATTATTATCTGTCAATTTATTCCTGGTTATATGTACATATCTACCTCAATTACCTTGTACCGCTGCACATTGACTCGGTACTGGTACCCCCGTGTATATAGCCAGGTTATTGTTACTCATTTTGTATTTATTATTACATGTTATTACTTTTCTATTATTTCTCTATTTTCTTTCTGCATCGTTGGGAAAGGCCCATAAGCGTTTCACTGTTAATCTACACCTGTTGTTTAGAAAGCATGTGACAAATAAAATGTGATTTGATCTGTTTAGCCAATTAGAAAAGAGGGCATTTTATATGTCTCACACTCCACACGTGCACAGACCAAAATTCATCCGTTCTAATTTGGTGTCCGTTCTCCACGCATCAGTCTGGTCTCGCATTAGTCTTAGAGTACCTCTCTAATGAGAGAACATCAAGCCAGCTCCAAATATTTTCTATGTATGACAATAGTAGAGGACACACTCCCTCTAGTGGAGCTTAGACAGCATTACCAGCTTCACCTCAATATAATAATTATACCACTTAGGAGGAGGATTACTTAAGATAATGTCAGAAGAGGTAAGGTTTCAGATGTTTTGGGAAGATGGGCAGGGACTCCGCTGTCCTAGCTTCAGGGGGAAGCTGATTCCACCATTGGGGTGCCAGGACAGAGAAGAGCTTGGACTGGGCTGAGCGGGAGCTGCCCTCCTGTAAGGGTGAGAGGGCCAAGAGACCTGAGGTGGCAGAACCGAGTGCTTGGTTTGGGGTGTAGGGTTTGATGGCACAAGCGGGGAGCCCTGCCAACATCGAGTTGCAGTAGTCCAGACGGGAGAGGACAAGTGCCTGGATTAGGACCTGCGGCGCTTCCTGTGTGAGATAGGGTCGTACTCTACATATGTTGTAGAGCATGAACCTGCAGGAGCGGGTCACTGCTTTGATGTTAGCAGAGAACGACAGGGTGTTGTCCAGGGTCACGCCAAGGTTCTTTGCACTCTGGGAGGGCGACGCTGGAGTTGTCAACCATGATGGAGAGGTCTTTGACCGGGCAGGCCTTCCCCGGGAGGAAGAACAGCTCCGTCTTGTCGAGGTTGAGCTTGAAGTGGTGGGCCGACATCCAAGTTGTGATATCTGCCAGGCACGCAGAGATGCGTGTCGCCACCTGGGTGTCAGAAGGGGAGAAGGAGAAAAGTAGTTGAGTGTCATCCGCATAGCAATGATAGGAGAGACCATGTGAGGATATGGCAGAGCCGAGTGACTTGGTGTATAGTGAGAAAAGTAGAGGGCCTAGAACTGAGCCCTGGGGGACACCAGTAGTGAGAGTACGTGGTGCAGACACAGATCCTCTCCACGTTACCTGGTAGGAGCGGCCTGCCAGGTAGGATGCAACACAGAGAAGAGCAGTCTCGGTTGAGTGACCCGTCTTGAAGCCTGACTGGTTAAGAAGATCGTTCTGAGAGAGATAACGAGAAAGTTGATCAGAGTCAGCACGCTCAAGTGTTTTGGAAATAAAATAAATAAGAGATACAGGTCTATAGGTTTTGACGTCAGACGAGTCGAGTGTTGGTTTCTTGAGGAGGGGAGCAACTCGTGCCATTTTGAAGTCAGAGGGGCGCAGCCAGTGGTCAGGGATTAGTTGATGAGGGAGGTGAGGAATGGGAGACGGTCTCCAGAGATGGTCTGGAGAAGGTAGGAGGGGATGGGGTTGAGCAGGCAGGTTGTCGGGCGGGCCGGACCTCACTAGTCGCAGGATGTCATCTGGAGAGAGGGGAGAAAGAGGTCAAGGGTAGTTCTGTGTGAGTAAGACCAGTGGACGCAATAGGCTGAGTGAATGAGTAGCGGATGTCGTGAACCTTTTTTTCAAAGTGGTTGACAAAGTCGTCTGCAGAGAGGGAGGAGGGAGGGGGAGGGGGTGGAGGATTAAGGAGGGAGGAGAAGGTGGAAAAGAGTTTCCTAGGGTTAGAGGCAGAAGCTTGACATTTAGAGTGGTAGAAAGTGGCTTTAGCAGTGGATACAGAGGAAGAGAAGGTAGAGAGGAGGGAGTGAAAGGATGATAGGTCCTCCGGAAGTTTAGTTCTCAATTTTTGCTCAGCTGCCCGCAGCCCTGTTCTGTAAGCTCGCAATTAGTCACTCAGCCACGGAGCAGGAGGGGAAGGCCGAGCCGGCTGGGAGGAAAGGGGACAGGGAGAGTCATAGGATGCGGAAAGGGAGGAGAGTAGGGTCGAAGAGGCAGAATCAGGAGACAGAAGGGAGAAGGATTTAGCAGAAGGGAGAAATGATAGGATAGAAGAGGAGAGAGTAGTGGGAGAGAGAGAGCGAAGATTGCGACGGCACAAGACCATCTGGGTAGGGGCTGAGTGGTTAGGGTTGGAGGAAAGGGAGACAGAAAAGGAAACAAAGTAGTGATCAGAGACCTGGAGGGGGGTTGCAGTGAGATTAGTAGGCAAGCAGCCTCTAGTACATTTACGTCATTTAGCAGACACTCTTATCCAGAGCGACTTACATTATTATTTTTTTCATACCCTCTGTGGGAATCGAACCCACAACCCTGGCGTTGCAAACACCATGCTCTGTCAACTGAGCTACATCCCTGCCGGCCATTCCCTCCCCTACCCTGGACGACGCTGGGCCAATTGCGCGCCGCCCCATGGGTCTCCCGGTCACGGCCGGCTACAACAGAGCCTGGATTCGAACCAGGATCTCTAGTGGCACAGCCTGCACTGCCTTAGACCACTGCGCCTTAGACCACTGCGCCACTCGGGAGACACCTGTAAAGATGAGGTTAAGCGTATTGCCTGCCTTGTGAGTTGGAGGGGATTGGGAAAGGGTGAGGTCAAAAGAGGCAAGGAGGGGAAAGAGTGAGTTGGAAAGAAATGAATTGAAGGCAGATGTCGGGAAGTTGAAGTCGCCAAGTACGAAGAGCGGTGAGCCATCGTCAGGAAATGAGATTATCAAGGTGTCAAGCTCATTGAGGAACTCTCCAAGGGCACCTGGTGGGCGATAGATGACAATAATGTTAAGCTTGAGTGGACAAGTGACAGTGACAGTATGGAATTCAAATGAGGAAATGGACAGGTGAGAGAGGGAGAAAAGAGAACATCTCCACTTAGGAGAAATTACCAGATGCTCTCGGACTATGAGAGAAAACATATTCAGATGAAGAAAGAGCAGCTGAAGTAGCAGTGTTCTCTGGGGTAATCCATGTCTCTGTCAGGGCAAAAAAGTTAAGGGACTGAAGTGCAGCATAGGCTGAGATTAACTCAGCGTTCTTCACCACAGAACGGCAGTTCCAAACGCTGCCAGAGACCTGGAATTCCACATGGGTTGTGCGCGCAGGGTACACTAAATTAGAAGGGTTGCAGCCAAGGGGTGGGGAGCGTCTGTAAAGCCTAAAGGGAGAGGTGCGAACAGGTATAGAAAACACACACATAGTTGACAAAGCTACAAAATAGCAAAATTAGATAATCTGTAAATAACTAGGTAACATAGTCAAGTGAGAGAGTGGTGTGGAGCCTCCCTCGAACAACTCCACAGAACTGTCTTTGTTTCGCGACGGTCTTTGCTTTGCGACACTACCGCCACTGACACAGCCGAGACTGAATAACTAACAATAATTGCTAATTGCCTAGCAAAGGTAGAGACCACGCCTCCCTGTACTAATTGCTGATTGCCTAGGAGAGGTGAAACCACTCCCCCCCCAATACAGCCACTGATTACCAAAACAAGTCACAAATTGCCCTGCCCCTTGATCCTGGTTGATGTGTCAACAACTATCTGCAAATTATGAGCAGTCAGCAGTTCACACACCAAGTAGGCCACTGGGAAAACAGGCAGCACTTAAAGTAGATGGCCCTAGCTAGCAAAAAGACAGTACTAGACCACAACAGATAAAGACAAAAATATATATACTTATCACTCCTGGAGATATCAGGAGTCCTCTAGCAATAGACTAGTAGTAAAGTAATAATAATAATCATAATACATGGGACTTATATAGCACTTTTCAAGGACCCAAAGTCACTTTACAATTATAGAAAAACAACAAAACAGGAGTCAAAACAAAACATCAGACTAAACAAGACATTAATAAAGAGATGGGTGGGCTCAAAGAAGGGAAAGAGTGTGATGTATCAGTGTATGGGGAGGGGAGGGTTGGAATTTGGATATGAACCGAACCCAGTTTAGAGTAAGGGGTAGGGTAAGGGTTAGGTGCTGCTCAGTATGGTGAAGAGATGAGTGTCTTAGTAGGGGATGCTTAAGGGTGGCTGGAGGGAGTTCCAGAGCCTAGGAGCAAGCCTGGAGAAGGCCCTGTCGCCAAAGCTCTGGAGCTTCGACCTGGGGATGACAAGGTGGCCCACTGTGGCGGAATGAAGTGCGTGTATGGGTTGGTGGGGGAGAAGAAGGTCTGAGAGGTAAGGGGGGCAAGGTGTTGAAAGGCTTTGTAGGTCAGAAGAAGGATCTTGTAGTCAATACGTTGGGAGACAGGGACTTGGTGAGGAGTCAGGCTGCAGAGTTTTGAACCATTTGGAGCTTATGGAGGGAGCTTGAGTTGATGCCGGAGAGTAGTGAGTTGCAGTAGTGAAGATGGAGGAAATTAATGCATGATGAGGTTTTCAGCGGCAGGACGGGAAAGGAAGGACCTGACTTTGGCAATGTTGCGGAGGTGGAAGAATGAGGATTTGACAGTCTGTCTTATGTGGTGGTCAAATGAGAGGGTGGAGTCCAGGATGATGCCAAGGTTGCATGCATGGAGGGAGGGAGAGACAGTGGTGCCTATGAGGAGGAGTTCCGTTTTATCGCATCCATGTTTTTATTGCAGAGGCAGAATTCAATGTGGGTCAGAGGTAAGTTGAGGAGGGATTTGGTGCTGAGGTAGATCTGGGTGTCATCGGCATATCAGTGGAAGTCAAGGTTTAAGTGACAAAGGATCTGACCAAGAGGGAGGATGTACATTGGCTTGCGAAAGTATTCACCCCCCTATTTTGTTGCCAACCTGGAATTAAAATTGATTTTGGGGGGTTTGTATAATTTTATTTACACAACATGCCTACAACTTTGAAGATGCAAAATATGTTTTATTGTGACACAAACAATAAATACTTTGTAGAGCCACCTTTTGCAGCAATTACAGCTGCAAGTCTTTTGGGATATGTCTCTATAAGCTTGGCACATCTAGCCACTGGGATTTTTTGCCCATTCTTCAAGGCAAAACTGCTCCAGCTCCTTCAAGTTGGATGGGTTCCGCTGGTGTACAGCAATCTTTAAGTCATACCACAGATTCTCAATTGGATTGAGGTAAGGGAAAGCATTGGCCTAATGGACAAAAATTAATGGCAACATATTGGCATTGGACAAAACATACACACAAAAGAAAAGACCACTCAAATGCCGGCAATTGGTGCAAAACATATTGCAAATGTCATATGGCAAATGCCAGTGTAGTAACTCAAAAATTCTGAGGATGGCGAGCTCGCTCCACCGTACGAAAGCATATTGCAAATGTAAACCTAAGTCAAATCTCGAGGGTGAAATGACTTCGTCAAAGGTGTGTTTTTGATTATTTTTTATTTTTTTTTATTTTGTCTAAATTATACATTACTAAAGAACTGTATGGATATAGATTTGTTTTATTTTATGTGAGTTTGTCCATTAGGCCTGTGGAATGTTATAGTCCCCTGTAGCTCAGTTGGTAGAGCATGGTGCTTGCAATGCCAGGGTTGTGGGTTCGTTTCCCACGGGGGGCCAGTATGAAAATGTATGCACTCACTAACTGTAAGTCGCTCTGGATAAGGGCGTCTGCTAAATGACTAAAATGTAAATATAATTATACTGCAAATGGACAAAGTGTCCACTTGTCACATCTGATCATAGGAAGTCGGGTTCCGAACGCAAAAGCCACGGCACCATGTCCAAATGGCATATGAAATGTCCAAATGATATATAATGTCCAAATGAAATATATATAATGAAATATACAAATTATATATATATAATGTCCAAATGGTGTATGTTAAGTCCTGAATCAACCGAGAAGGTCAATTTGTCATGTTTGGTCATAGGAAATCAGATTTTCTTGTTGGTGTTAATTTCAGCATGTCCATTTCATAATGGTAAGTCCTTATTGATATACATTGGCAATGGACACTGTCCAATTGCAGTATAACATGTTAAGACTGGCATGTACAAAATGTCCATTAGCAATATACAGTATGAGTCAAACAGACATAATGGTTCCTCTCCCTCACTAGTTGGTTTTGAGTTCAGTCTGTCCATTTGGTGATGGTAAATCACTGCTTAATCAGTGTCCATTTGCAATATGATACATTGCTAGTGCTAATATGTTATACTGGACATGTTGGCACTGGCAATACATCACATGGCAAATGGACACTGTCCAATTGCAGTATAACATGTTAAGACTGGCATGTGGTCCTCTGTAGCTCAGCTGGTAGAGCACGGCGCTTGTAACGCCAAGGTAGTGGGTTCGATCCCCGGGACCACCCATGCACAAAAATGTATGCACGCATGACTGTAAGTCGCTTTGGATAAAAGCGTCTGCTAAATGGCATATTATTATTATGTACAAAAAGTCCATTAGCAATGTAAAGTATGAGTCAAACAGACATAGTGGTTGCTCTCCCTCACTAGTTGGTTTTGAGTTCAGCCTGTCCATTTGGGATGGTAAATCACTGCTTAAACAGTGTCCATTTGCAATATGATACATTGCCAGTGCTAATATGTTATACTGGACATGTTGGCACTGGCAATACATCACATGGCAAATGGACACTGTCCAATTGCAGTATAACATGTTAAGACTGGCATGTACAAAAAGTCCATTAGCAATGTAAAGTATGAGTCAAACAAACATAGTGGTTGCTCTCCCTCACTAGTTGGTTTTGAGTTCAGCCTGTCCTTTTGGGATGGTAAATCACTGCTTAAACAGTGTCCATTTGCAATATGATACATTGGCAGTGCTAATATGTTATACTGTACATGTTGGCACTGGCAATACATTACATGGCAAATGGACACTGTCCAATTGCAGTATTAAATGTTAAGACTGGCATGTACAAAAAGTCCATTAGCAATGTAAAGTATGAGTCAAACAGACATAGTGGTTCCTCTCCCTCACTAGTTGGTGTTGAGTTCAGCCTGTCCATTTTGTGATGGTAAATCACTGCTTAAACATATGGGTAATGGACAGTGTCCATCATAACATGTTAAGACTGGCAATGTATCATGTGTAATGGACACTGTCCATTAGCAATATCAGCAGGGGATAAAATACTTTTTTCCCTCACTGTATGTACTGTCCTTTGACTGTTTATGATGATTTTAAGCAATGAAATGGCTGACTTGATTGCTGTCCAATTGCAATATTTTACAATGGCATTTGCCATATGATACATTGCAAGTTCATACTTCCCGTTTAGTTCATACTTCGCCCATGGGTAACTGTAGCCCATCACGAGAGAGGGTACCAGTCCAAATTTGGGACCTCTAACCCCTCGGGAAGTATATATCTTTTTTTTTTGAAAAATCAGAAAAATTGTCAAAAAAACGACTAAGTGCCCCCTTTTCACTCATTGCACCCGTGCACAGGGTGACCGGACGGGCTACCAGGAGTATAAGGGGGGGATGGCCCCAGGGGCCCACCTGGGTGGGCTAGGGGACCATGGCCGGGTTGGGGGAGACCCCCGAGGGATGCCACACTCCCCCCAACCGGTGTTGGCCACAAGGGGGCGCCACTGGTCATTTTAATATGATTTTATCTACAGGCACCTGGTGACCGGACGGGTTACCAGGAGTGCACCTGGTGTCCGGACGGGTTACCAGGGGTACACAGGGGGATGGCTCCAGGGGCCCACGGGGGTGGGCTGGGGGTCCATGGCCAGGTTGGGGGAGACCCCCGAGGGGGGCCACACACCCCCCCACCCGGGTTCGGCCACAAGGGGGCGCCACCGGTCATTTTAGGACAGTTTTGACTGCAGGCACCTGGTGACCTAATGAAAAACGACAGAGTCCCACTTGTCGCCCATGGGTAACTGTAGCCAATCACGAGAGAGGATACCAGTCCAAATTTGGGACCTTTAACCCCTCGGGAAGTATTCTAAAACATTTTTTGAAAAACCTGAAAAATTTTCCAAAAAACGACTAAGTGCGCCCTTTTCTCTCATTGCACCCGTGCACAGGGTGACCGGACGGGTTACCAGGAGTACAAGGGGGGGATGGCTCCAGGGCCCCACCTGGGTGGGCTAGGGGTCCATGGCCGGGTTGGGGGAGACCCCTGAGTGATGCCACACTCACCCCAACCGGTGTTGGCCACAAGGAGGCGCCACTGGTCATTTAAATATGATTTTATCTACAGGCACCTGGTGACCGGACAGGGTACCAGGAGTGCACCTGGTGACCGGACGGGTTACCAGGGGTACACAGGGGGATGGCTCCAGGGGCCCACGGGGGTGGGCTGGGGGTCCATGGCCAGGTTGGGGGAGACCCCCGAGGTGGGCCACACCCCCCCCACCTGGGTTCGGCCACAAGGGGGTGCCACCGGTCATTTTAGGACAGTTTTGACTGCAGGCACCTGGTGACCCAATGAAAAACGACAGTCGTAACTGTAACATTAGTCCATCACGAGAGAGGGTACCAGTCCACATTTGGGACCTCTAACCACTCGAGAAGTATTTTTTAACATTTTCTGAAAATTTTGAAAAATGGTCCAAAAAACGACTAAGTGCCCCCTTTTCACTCATTGCACTTAGTCCAGCCATGCACAGGGTGACCGGAAGGGTTACCAGGAGTACAAGGGGGGGGATGGCTTTAGGAGCCAGGAGGACCTTAGGAGCGTTCCTGTGGTTGAATTGTGTTTCTAGCCGCAACTGTTCTAATGCTCTCACCCAAAAGCACCTCAAATTTAGGCCAGGCTTCATTTTGGGCCTTGTCCTGAGACCTTTCTGGATGTCAATATTTTAGCCCAAAAAACGTCAGAGCCTGCTGATCTTCACATATGTTGCTCTTTATATGCCCCCCAACCATAATCTGGAAATACATTAATTTCAACACATTGTGTGGGCAATTGTCTTCCAAATGAATATTCCTATATAACATTCCATTCTCCTTGCATTATGCTGTTGGGTCAGGGAGGAGGGAGGTTGAAATGCTGGGAAGAACTTCTCCACAGAAGATCCACCTAGCCTCTCAACGCTTTTCAAATGAGAGTAATGTTGCCCTTGGGCACCCCTGCAGCTTTGGTGACTGGGCAGGGAGTGCAGACCTAGAGGCCTGGAGGTCTGTAGTTCCAGGGAGTAAGGTTTACTCTCTGGCCCAGGGCTAGGGCTGTTGACCGGGCAGGGAGTGTAGGCCTAGAGGCCTGGAGGTCTGTAGTTCCATGGAGTAAGCTGTGCTCTCAAAAAACCCCGGATAAAAACCCGGTTTTCTGCAATTTACCGGTTCACGAGGGTTGCCTAATCACACATATGACATTTTGGAAGGATGTGACTTTTTTAACCCTTCGAAACAGCACCTATGACCCCAATTTAAGGCACTTCCGGTTGTCACAAGAAGCTGAAGGTAAACACATATCCTCATTGGGACACGCTTTTACAGAATCCTAAGTTTCAGGTCTATACGTGAAGAACTGAATTATTTACAGAGGATTGAATGCAGTGTTTTTCACTAACTGCAGGGAGTGAAATCAAAACCAGGTTTAGGGTCAATCTTACCACTTCTGGTTGCTCCAGGAAGCTTAAAATCAACACAGGTAATCCTTATAGTGGCGTGATGGGTTGTCATAGAAGACAGTTTGATATGGCAATCAAAACCCACATAGGTGTCAAGTTGAAGTTAGGGCAGCAGGCAATGTATTTCTATGGAAAATGAGTTTGAATAAATGCACCCTGTTTTCACTGTTAAGGGTTAATTTCACATGGTCAAGGGTAGGCTTGCACAGATCGGGAGGACCTTAGGAGCGTTCCTGTGGTTGAATTTTGTTTCTAGCCTCAACGGTTCTAATGCTCTCACCCAAAAGCACCTCAAATTTAGGTCAGGCTTCATTCCGGGCCTATTTATTTGCACAGTCACTGCGGTCATCCCGAGCGAGTATGGTCAAGTGGGGCACCTTGTTGAACTCGGTGCGGCCTAGAGACTACAATGATGCCATTCATTTTCCTCTCAGTGTTGATTTCAGCCTGCCTGTTTGTTGATTTCAGCATGTTCATTGGTTGATGGTAAAGTTCACACTTCCATTTTAGGATATGAAGGGGACCATCTACTCTAATAATATTGATAACTGTAGAGCTACAGGTGACCCTGAACACACATGGCAAAGTGAATTTTGCAAATTGCATAAACAGAAACAGAGTTAGAGCATAACCTGTAAACCCATGTTATCCTAAGGGAACAACTCGGATGGGTCAAACTGAATGAACCGCCACACGAAGCTAGAATAACTCTGTGGCTTGTCCACCTCCCCCGATGACATAGTCGAAAACGGCATGTCCCTGTGTGACCCAGAGGCCGAAATATGTCAAAATCATGTTGAAATCACTACTACTCAGGAATAACTCTGGTCCCCTTATTTGCACAGTCCCTGCGGTCAGCCAAAGCGAGCTACGGTCAAGTGGGGCACATCATTGAACTTGGAGCGGCCTAGAGACTACAGTGATGCCATTCATTTGCCTCTCAGTGTTGATTTCAGCCTGTCCGTTTTTTTATTTCACCCGGTTCATTTGTTAATGGTAAAGTTCATACTTCCGTTTTAGGATATGAAGGGGACCATGTACTCTATTAATATTGATATCTGTAGAGCTACAGGTGACCCTGAACATGTGGCAAAAGGAATTTTGCAAATTGAATTAACAAGAGCAGAGTTAGAGCATAACCTGTAAACCCATGTTATCCTAAGGGAACAACTCGGATGGGTGAAACTGAATGAACCGCTGCACGCAGCTAGAATAACTCTGTGGCTTGTCCACCCCAACCTCCCACCGATGAGATAGTCGAAAACGGCGTGTCTCTGTGAGACCCAGAGGCCGCAATATGTCAAATCATGTTGAAATCACTACTAGTCAGGCATCAATTCCGGGCCTACTTATTTGCACAGTCGCTGCGGTCAGATCGAGTGAGCTACGGTCAAGTGGGGCACCTCGTTGAACTCGGAACGGCCTAGAGACTACAGTGATGCCATCCATTTGCCTTTCAGTGATGATTTTAGCCTGACAATTTGGTGATGGTAACTCCCTGTTTAATCAGATGGGGTCCCTGAACGAGCTATCGGCCAGAAACGTATAGGGTCTGTTTCGATGGGCCGGGGCGGTTTCAATGCACCTAGTCTTGTGATTCTGGGACTTTTCTAAATGTCGTCATTTTCGTGATCATAAAAATGAATTGAAGATATTGCAAATGGACAATGCTGTTTCTCGGCTGGAGAACCTTCTAGAGCCACATAGCTCACTGTGCAGGACCGACTTAAGCTCTAGAACAGTTTTTTAAAGTTTCAGAGCTCTAGGTCTGACGGTTCTTTGATGGTTCGAATTCAGGTAACTATTGCAGGCTCTGTGCGTCTGTAAGCCCCACACTGTATCACTCCAGCTTGGCTGTGTGTGTGAGTTTTTCTCGGTCTGATGGGTAGTGTGAGCACTTGTCAGGCTAGAGCATGTATCTATGGGTGCTTTCTCTGTGTCCTGGGCTTCTGGGGTGGTTCTTTGGGTCTCAAAAGAGTACTTGTGTGAGTCTGTCCAATTGCAATATTAAATATTGGCACTGGCAATACAGTGGGGAGAACAAGTATTTGATACACTGCTGATTTTGCAGGTTTTCCTACTTACAAAGCATGTAGAGGTCTGTAATTTTTATCATAGGTACACTTCAACTGTGAGAGACGGAATCTAAAACAAAAATCCAGAAAATCACATTGTATGATTTTTAAGTAATTCATTTGCATTTTATTGCATGACATAAGTATTTGATACATCAGAAAAGCAGAACTTAATATTTGGTACAGAAACCTTTGTTTGCAATAACAGAGATCATACGTTTCCTGTAGGTCTTGACCAGGTGTGCACACATTGTGGTCCTCTGTAGCTCAATTGGTAGAGCATGGCGCTTGTAACGCCAGGATAGTGGGTTCGATCCCCGGGACCACCCATATGTAAAAATGTATGCACACATGACTGTAAGTCGCTTTGGATAAAAGCGTCTGCTAAATGGCATATTATTATTATTATTATATACATTGCAGCAGGGATTTTGGCCCACTCCTCCATACAGACCTTCTCCAGATCCTTCAGGTTTCGGGGCTGTCGCTGGGCAATACGGACTTTCAGCTCCCTCCAAAGATTTTCTATTGGGTTCAGGTCTGGAGACTGGCTAGGCCACTCCAGGACCTTGAGATGCTTCTTACGGAGCCACTCCTTAGTTGCCCTGGCTGTGTGTTTTGGGTCGTTGTCATTCTGGAAGACCCAGCCACGACCCATCTTCAATGCTCTTACTGAGGGAAGGAGGTTGTTGGCCAAGATCTCGCGATACATGGCCCCATCCATCCTCCCCTCAATACGGTGCAGTCGTCCTGTCCCCTTTGCAGAAAAGTATCCCCAAAGAATGATGTTTCCACCTCCATGCTTCACGGTTGGGATGGTGTTCTTGGGGTTGTACTCATCCTTCTTCTTCCTCCAAACACGGCGAGTGGAGTTTAGACCAAAAAGCTCTATTTTTGTCTCATCAGACCACATGACCTTCTCCCATTCCTCCTCTGGATCATCCAGATGGTCATTGGCAAACTTCAGACGGGCCTGGACATGCGCTGGCTTGAGCAGGGGGACCTTGTGTGCGCTGCAGGATTTTAATCCATGACGGCGTAGTGTGTTACTAATGGTTTTCTTTGAGACTGTGGTCCCAGCTCTCTTCAGGTCATTGACCAGGTCCTGCCGTGTAGTTCTGGGCTGATCCCTCACCTTCCTCATGATCATTGATGCCCCACGAGGTGAGATCTTGCATGGAGCCCCAGACCGAGGGTGATTGACCGTCATCTTGAACTTCTTCCATTTTCTAATAATTGCGCCAACAGTTGTTGCCTTCTCACCAAGCTGCTTGCCTATTGTCCTGTAGCCGGCCCATCCCAGCCTTGTGCAGGTCTACAATTTTATCCCTGATGTCCTTACACAGCTCTCTGGTCTTGGCCATTGTGGAGAGGTTGGAGTCTGTTTGATTGAGTGTGTGGACAGGTGTCTTTTATACAGGTAACAAGTTCAAACAGGTGCAGTTAATACAGGTAATGAGTGGAGAACAGGAGGGCTTCTTAAAGAAAAACTAACAGGTCTGTGAGAGCCGGAATTCTTACTGGTTGGTAGGTGATCAAATACTTATGTCATGCAATAAAATGCAAATTAATTACTTAAAAATCATACAATGTGATTTTCTGGATTTTTGTTTTAGATTCCGTCTCTCATAGTTGAAGTGTACCTATGATAACAATTACAGACCTCTACATGCTTTGTAAGTAGGAAAACCTGCAAAATCGGCAGTGTATCAAATACTTGTTCTCCCCACTGTATATGTAATGGAAAATGGACACTGTCCATTTGCTGTACATTTGCAATATTAAACTGCACCTAACTAGTTGAAGATGGACACATTTTATACAGAAAATCACATAAAATCACAGATCACATAGAGCTCCAAAACCTGCCTTAACAGATCCGCCTTAACACGCCTCAACTGGACCTATAACTTTTTTCTACAAAAAACATAAGTTTTTTATAATCACGAAGATGACGTTGTACGATTTCTCATAAACCACGATAGTTAAATTGCTGGTTCCATTTTTTTCACGTGCAGCGGTCAAATTAGCGCTGTATTACCATTTTCGACCTTTAACCCAGAAAATGTGCATTAACTCAAAGAGCGTTGTAACCTCGACGCCATCTTGTTTTCAGGCTAAAAATACATCTGGCCGCCCCTCTGCTCACCGAGTTTCGTCTTTGAAGTCTGTTCCGTTTACGAGAAACGGCCATGTCCATTTGGCTGATGAAATCTCCATTTGCAATATGCTGCGGATCGCTACACTGTGGAATTGTCCGGTACTGCAAAAATAACCACAAAAAAAGAAACATCTATATCTCGGAAACGGAGTATCCTGGAAACTTTATTTCGTGACCCGAGGCCGTCGCCCTATTTTTAGCACACCCGCGGATGTCTAGTAAGGGACCGTCCATTTGCCATATGAAAACTTCCATTGATCATATGACCCGTGCCGTTTGGGGCACTTATGTAGGTCTGGGCATTGACTAGGCCATTCCAAGACATTTAAATGTTTCCCCTTAAACCACTCTAGTGTTGCTTTAGCAGTATGCTTAGGGTCATTGTCCTGCTGGAAGGTGAACCTCCGTCCCAGTCTCAAATCTCTGGAAGACTGAAACAGGTTTCCCTCAAGAATTTCCCTTTATTTAGCGCCATCCATCACTCCTTCAATTCTGACCAGTTTCCCAGTCCCTGCCGATGAAAAACAACCCACAGCATGATGCTGCCACCACTATGCTTCACTGTGGGGATGGTGTTCTCTGGGTTTGCGCCAGACATAGCGTTTTCCTTGATGGTCAAAAATCTCTGACCAGAGTACCTTCTTCCATATGTTTGGGGAGTCTCCCACATGCCTTTTGGTGAACACCAGACGTGGTTGCTTATTTTTTTCTTTAAGCAATGTCTTTTTGCTGGCCACTCTTCCGTAAAGCCCAGCTCTGTGGAGTGAACGGCTTAAAGTGGTCCTATGGACAGATACTCCAATCTCCGCTGTGGAGCTTTGCAGCTCCTTCAGGGTTATCTTTGGTCTCTTTGTTGGCTCTGATTAATGCCCTCCTTGCCTGGTCCGTGAGTTTTGGTTGGCGGCCCTCTCTTGGCAGGTTTGTTGTGGTGCCATATTCTTTCCATTTTTTAATAATGGATTTAATGGTGCTCTGTGGGATGTTCAAAGTTTCGGATATTTTTTTATAACCCAACCCTGATCTGTACTTCTCCACAACGTTGTCCCTGACCTGTTTGGAGAGCGCCTTGGTCTTCATGGTGCTGCTTGCTTAGTGGTGTTGCAGACTCTGGGGCCTTTCAGAACAGGTGTATACATACTGAGATCATGTGACACTTAGATTGCACACAGGTGGACTTTATTTATTTAGGGCTTCATAGCAAAAGGGGTGAATATATATGCATGCACCACTTTTCTGTTATTTATTTTTTTGAATTTGTTTAAATAAGTAATTTTTTCATTTCACTTCACCAATTTGGACTAATTTGTGTATGTCCATTACATGTAATCCAAATAAAAATCCATTTAAATTACAGGTTGTAATGCAACAAAATAGGAAAAACCCCAAGGGGGATGAATAATTTTGCAAGGCACTGTAGATGAGTAAGGGACCCAGCACAGAGCCCTCGCGGATACCCTGTATAACTGCAGCGGAGTCTGAGGTGTAGCCACTGAGGGAGATGTAGCGGGTCCGGTTTGTAAGGTGTGATTGTAGCCAGGAGCAGTCAGAGCACATACATAAGTGATCCCTGCGAGGGTTGAACCCACGACTTTGGCATTGCTAGCTCCTTTCCCTTACCAGCTGAGCCACATCTTGCCTGACAACTCACCCTGAACTTAATTCTGCTGCTCTATTAAAGATTGCTACATACATTGTTTGAATCTGCCATCCTAAAAAACAAATTATTCAGCGATTGGATCATCTCTAACAAATCAGAGTATCAAAGTTGATAAAGTCAAAATGCAGGCTGGCTCTGGCCCAACCCATCAGTTTCTGGGACCAATCACAATGCTCAGAATTTGTTCGCATTCTAGAAATTGTAGGGGAGGGAGGCAAATCCAGACTCATGGTGGAGAAGAAACATCAGTTTGGCCAGAGCAATATGGATGGTAGCCAGGCAAGAGCCACACAACACATTATTTATAATACATACACAAAAACAGAAGTCAGTCAGTAATAGTTTATTTTTCACTTTAAAGAAATACAAAAGACTAAATAGAAACTTTTAGACTGTTGTTCCAGGAAAAACAATGCATTTTAAACAACCAAACATACCTACAGTAGTAGACTACGCTGAAATGCTGTTCATCGCTAGAACCGGCAATAGACTTAGAATGGAGAACCGGGTTCTCGACAATCACTTTGAAGCATTAATGAGAAGAATAGAATGATAAAGTACTGTAAAAGGAAACAAATAGGAATATAAAGAAATCAGGAAAGTCGTAAACACTGACGTGATCCCACATACATTTTATTGAAAACACAGACAATGTTTAGATCCAGCTAGGACCATTATGTTATCTGGGATCACAATGTCTGTCTCAAAATCACAGTGAGAGCATATCAGTTGTGGACATGCTTTCTTTCTTTACAATAATACAGTACTGTTGTGGACTTATTCCATTAAATGTAGCGTTACTGAAAGAGCTGACTGACACAAAATACACATTTTAGGCATTTAAAATATGCCTAGAAACAATGCCTGAAACAAACCTTGTAGTCAAGTATGAATGGTACCCAGTTCGATAACGACATTCTTTTAAATCTTTTTTCCCTCTTTCTTACAAAACAGTAAAATCTAGCTTCAAACGTTCAAGTGCCTCAGAAATGTGCAACAAAAGTGCTTAAAGACAATCAAGCTAAAATTAGAGAACTCTTTCAAATGAACCACATTTTTCAAACTAAATCTAGTCAAAGCCAAACAAACTCGGAAAGTTCGTCTTCTCTCCTCCATTCAACACTTCCTTTAAATTAAAACGACTTACAATGAAAAACTCAACATACAATTAAG
Organism: Coregonus lavaretus; assembly: GCF_964263955.1. Classification (NCBI taxonomy): domain Eukaryota; kingdom Metazoa; phylum Chordata; class Actinopteri; order Salmoniformes; family Salmonidae; genus Coregonus; species Coregonus lavaretus. The sequence continues at coordinate 90,186 of NW_028162560.1, forward strand.
TTTGGTACAAAACACAAACGATTATATGCAGTTCTGATAGTCTTTTCTTGACATGAATCCCTTGATCAGAGTAGCCTGTAAAGTCTAGATGCTGTAGGCTAAAGTTTGAAGAGAGTGTCACACACACACACCCACCCACCCACCCAAGGAAGTGTAGAGTACAACTTCTTCCTGTTCCAAAGCTTCCTGGTATTCCCAGAAAGAGGAGATTCAAAAATCTCAATATTCGCCGGGATTGGAACATTGGTCGGTATTCCCGGGATGGGAACGTCAGTCAACATTCCTGGAACGCTTTTATTCCTAGGACTGTGTCCAGACCTCATTGGCCCAGGTGTAGTTGTGTCGGAGCCAGCGGCGTGCGGTGTGTGTGTCGACCGTGAACAGCTGTTCCTGACAAGAGTTGACCGCTTTGTAGTGGACGGTCAGTTTAGGGTTGGGGACGATCGCTGCAGAGAGGAGGCGACTGCCTGCCGCCAAGTACTCACTCTCACGGTCTCCTGTTCTGTAGAGGTAGAGCGGGGGAGAGAGACCCATTAGTATGTTTAGGTAACTGCCAGTCCTAGACACTCACTTTCAGTCTCCAGTCCTAAAGGAAAACGCATGCGGGCACACAAACACACATCTGCTCACCTCTTGAGTGTGATGATGATGGACTGTGGTGTGTCTGTTGTGTTGAGGATGGTTGTAGCGTTAAGGGTGAGGACCATCTCAAAGGCCAGAGCTAACTCCATCTCCCCCAGGGAACAGGGAACGGTCAGGGCTAGAGAGCCTGGCACGGACTTCACTCCAGGGTAGTAGCCTAGACACAGGGCCTCTGAAACACAAACACACACTTACAACACACACTTGTCGCTTTCAAACTAGTGTTTTCTAATTTAAAAAAAATATATAAATCTTATTTTTTATAGAAAACAAAGCATGGTTATCTAGTGAGTAATAGACTCACGTTTGAAGAGAGCTCTAGCCCGTAGCCAGATGTTCTGCTTGCCCAGTTTGTGCAGCAGAGTGTGCAGCAGAGGAGGGTCCACAGCCAGGCTCTTAGACAACATGAAGTCCAGCGTGTCTGAGGCCACAGTCATAGTCTGTCTTTCCACACATGACTTGAGGTGACCATTGAACAGACAGCCGTAGATGGAGATGTCTGCTAGGTCTGGGAGAGAGGGTCACACACACACGGTTGGTGATGTCAAATAAATGTGCGACTCACTGGTGCCTCTCTTGGGCCAGGTAGGTTGGTGAGACGGTTGGGGTGTGTGTGTACCTGCAGGCTCCTTAAGACCAGGCAGGTTAGTGAGGACCTCCAGTGTGTCTCTGTGGGATGTTTTCTCAGCTAGTCGAACCAGAACTGTTGTCCTCTCCACTACGTCCTCCACCGAACACGGCCACACACACGAACTCAGGAACCACTCGTTATCTACAACACACACACCAGAGGTCTGAAATATCACACACACCTTGTTCAATCGCCTGAAACTTGATTACCTCTGTGTGTTTTAAATGTTTACCTTGGAGTGTGTGAATGTGAAAGAGCTTGTTCGTTACCTCGGAGAGTGTTGAGTGCCCCCTCTACACTGTCGCTCCTGAGGAAGAGTTCTGTAGCTATTGTGACCAGGCGACAGCGAGAAGCTCCATCCTCATTACCGAACAGTCCCTTCAGAGTGGAGTAGTTTACCTTTAACCTGGACAACACCTCCACCAGCTTCCGGCCCTTCACATACACAGAGAACATCCCACCTGGATCAGACTCGCATCCACACCAATATTACATACCACATCAGCTACACCAGCCTTTGACCTAGAGTGTGAGAGAAACACACACAGTTACCTTGGCCCATTGTTGTGTCTTGTGGTATCTGAACATGAGAGAGACTCCTATTCTCCCCAGGAAGCTCTTGATCAGACCATCATCCCAGTCCTCTGTCTCCTGGTACACTGGAACAGAGGAGAAAACTAACTTCTGAAGAAAAATAAAAACGCAACAATTTCAACAGTTTTACTGAGTTACAGTTCATATAAGGAAAATCTGTCAATTGAAATAAATTCATTAGGCCCTAATCTATGGATTTCATATGACTGGGAATGGGCACAGCCATTGGTGGGCATAGGCCCAACCACTTGGGAGCAAGGCCCACCCACTGGTGGCTTATCTCAGACGATCCCGCAGGTGAAGAAGCCGGATGTGGAGGTCCTGGGCTGGCGTGGTTCCTCGTGGTCTGCGGTTGTGAGACCGGCTGGACATACTGCAAATTCTCTAAAACGGCGTTGGAGGCAGCTTATGGTAGAGAAATGAACATTCAATACTCTGGCAACAGCTCTGGTGGACATTCCTGCAGTCAGCATGCCAATTGCACGCTCCCTCAAAACATGAGAAGTCTGTGGCATTGTGTTGTGTGACCAAACTGCACATTTTAGAGTGGCTTTTTATTGTCCCCAGCACAAGGTGCACCTGTGTAATGATCATGCTGTTTAATCAGCTTCTTGATATGCCACACCTGTCAGGTGGATGGATTATCTTGGCAAAGGAGAAATGCTCACTAACAGGGATGTAAAAACATTTGTGCAAAACATTTGAGAGAAATAAGCTTTTTGTGCGTATGGAACATTTCTGGGATCTTTTATTTCAGCTCATGAAACCAACACTTTGCATGTTGCGTTTATATTTTTGACCAGTATAATATCATCCCAGTCCTCGGTCTCCTGGTACACTGGAACAGGAGACAAACTAATACATTCTTATTCATACATTATCAATGCTCACAGACCTGTGTCTGTCTCTGTAGTGTCTCACCTGTCTCAGTGAAGGAGGCAAAGGGCAGGGCCAGTCTGTCTTTGTCCCCCTCGAGCAGCGCTATGGCAACGCAGCCGCTGAAGTGCTGTAATTCGACAAGGCTTCTGTGGGAGTGGCATATGGAGCGGAAGACTACGCCCAACCTCCCCCAGTCCTCCTGCTGGGAACACAACTAGAGGGAGGGAGGGAAAGAGTGGAGGAAGAGGTGAGAGAAATGTGCCAACATTTTTACATTTAGATCAAAACAAGCAACAGAACTAGCAGAGAGAGACCGAAAAATAAAGAAAGTAATGGAGAGATCTCACTGCCACCTCCACGAGACCGTGGGCCAGACTCAGCGCTTCAGGAGTGGGCGCTTCAGTGGTCGTCGACCTGGAGCGATGGACACATCAAACAGCCAATCAACCAACACCAATGACAAGATTACACCTGGGGTGTGTTCAGTACAGAAAAACAGTGTGCTGTGTTCAGTACAGAAAAACGGTGTGCAACGTTAAAAATCAACGGAAACAGTACTGGACGACCAGTTGAATAACAGTGTGATTATATGGCGGCCCAGAGGGAGATTGTGTATGGTGCATGAGTTTTGCGATTTCAAGATGGCCACAACCATTTTGATCAGCCTAGCGTCCTTTCCAGGGGGGTGTACTTGTACAACAAGCGGTCTCACGCTACAGAAACAGGAGATCTGCTCCTAGGAGCCGAAGGCTACTTACTTTATATTGATCAGGCGACACCTCGCCACACCCCACCAAACGTGCCTCAAAGGCTTTTGAAGAATGGTGCGCACCGTTTTGGGGAAAAGTGTTGTTCAGTACAAACCGCCACGCAACGTAGTAAATTTTGAATCGAACTGAACGTACCCCTGGGTTGCTCAACCAGTCCCAAAACAGCTCCCAGCACGGGCTTGGGTTGCCAGGTACAGGACTGACCCGAAGGTGTGTGTGTAAGATGTATGTAAAGTGTGTGTAAGATTAAGATAGACTCACCTGTGGTTGCCAGGTTTGGTTGTGTAGTTGCCAGGTGAGTCTGTTGGGTGGTGTTGTGGCGACTGAAGGAACATGTGTAGGACACGCTCACATTGGTCCACATTTAACCCCAAGCCTGCATCTACCATCTGAACTCACACCATTTAGATCAGCAGGTCATACTCAAAACATAATACAAATAAAACTGACATCAAAGAACAAGTCAGCTTCAGTGCGCACACACACCAGAGGAGGCTGGTGGGGGGAGCTATAGGAGGTAAGGCTCATTGTAATGGATGGAATGGAATAAATGGAACGAAGTCAAACATGGTTTCTATATGTTTGATACCGTTCCATTTATTATATTCCAGCCATTACAATGAGCCTTTCCTCCTATAGCTTATCGCACAAGCCTCCACTGACAGACAGACACACCTTAGTACCTTAGAGGTGAGTTGAATAAGCTCAGGTAAAACGGATTGGTCTTTCTCCCTCACATAGTCAAACAGAGCCAGGAGAAACGCTGGACTGGGCTAGATGGGGGAGAGAGGGCAAAAGAGAGGAGTGGGACATAGTCAAATAATATAAGTTTGCGTTGCTGACTACTAGGGGTGTAACGGTACACGTATTCGTACCGAATCGTTCGGCACGGGGACCTTGGTTTGGTTCACACCGTGAACTAGTACTGTACGATGTCTAGTGGTGGTGGTCGATAAACCAGAATTGGAGGATACTCCATAATCGTTTAAATCTCCAGTTTGGCTTCACAGTAGATTACACCAGGTCTATACGGAACTGGTCTACTTGTAATTGGTCCGTTCGGAACGGGTCTCTCTATAATTTTTATTTATTTATGCATATCGGGCCCGGGTGGGAAATCCCCAGGTCCATTTCGGAATGGGTCCAACTTTTTGGAGCCGTGAAGACCTCTACTTGAGAGGCCCAACATAATGATCCCTGTCACAACATACAATCAAATCTAATTTGATTTAGTCACATGCGCCGAATACAACACGTGTAGACTTTATCGCGAAATGCTTACTTACGAGCATTTTCCCAACAATGCAGAGTTAAAAAGTAAGAAAAATGTGCTAAAAATGTAAAAGGAAATAGTAACACAATAAAATAACAATAATGGGAGGCTATATACAAGGAGTACCAGTACCGAGTCAATGTGCAGGGATACGAGGTAGTTGAGGTAATATGTACATGTAGGTAGGGGTAAAAGTGACAAGGCAATCAGGATAGATAATAAACAGAGTAGCAGCAGTGTTGGTAGTTGAGGTAATATGTACATGTAGGTAGGGGTAAAAGTGACAAGGCAATCAGGATAGATAATAAACAGAGTAGCAGCAGTGTTGGTAGTTGAGGTAATATGTACATATAGATAAACAGAGTAGCAGCAGTGTTGGTAGTTGAGGTAATATGTACATGTAGGTAGGGGTAAAGTGACTAGGCAACAGGATAGATAATAGACAGTAGCAGCAGCATGTGTGTGGTTTGTGTGTGTTCGTACCAGTAGGTTGTGGGCGGTGCTGACGTGCAGCACTGTGATGATGTCAGACAGAAAGCCAGCTTTGAGCAGAGCGGCCAGGAGAGAATTCAGGACCAGAGGGGTGTGGTAGACACCTGGAGGACAGGACTGGTAGTACGACCTAAACACTGACACTGAAGGGAGCGATGGGGGGAAAGGAGAGACAAGACACAGAGCGCAAGAGAGAGAGCAGGTTGAGAGCAGGACAGTGAAGGGTGAGAAAGATATCAGACAGAGGTAGATTCATGAACAACACAGATCGATGTCTGAGGAGCAATCAGCACTACAATTTCATTAAACATACACACACACTAACCTGCCCGCTGCAGACAGACAGGGTTGGAAGACCTGACAAACCTCAGCACCGTCTCCACACAGAACTAGAAGAAAATAAAACGCATGAAATAGTCAAGACATAAAACTCACATGGAAGGAATTCACAAGCCAACCAATGTACACTATCACATCTGTTAATCCTTCCACTTGGCATGAACATGACTACCAAAGCTCAAGCAGAGGGTGCTCTTACACCAGCAGAGTGCTATCAATTTGGACTACAGCTCAATTTCTTTTCCATAGCAAAATGTTTTTGCTATGCTGGGCCCTAATGAACAGGACCCAAGTGATTGTTGGATAAAGATTTTTTAATGTTTTTGCTACGCTGGGCCCTAATGAACAGGACCCAAGTGATTGTTGGATAAAGATTTGTAAATGTTTTTGCTACGCTGGGCCCTAATGAACAGGACCCAAGTGATTGTTGGATAAAGATTTGTAAATGTTTTTGCTACGCTGGGCCCTAATGAACAGGACCCAAGTGATTGTTGGATAAAGATTTTTAAATGTTTTTGCTATGCTGGGCCCTAATGAACAGGACCCAAGTGATTGTTGGATAAAGATTTTTAAATGTTTTTGTTACGCTGGGCCCTAATGAACAGGACCCAGGCAGTAGCAGCCTACCTTCTCGTCCCCTTTCTTGGGCACATGGAGGAACCAACAGGTCTTATGGAAACAGTCCGACATGCTGAAATAATACTTGCAATACTGAGGGAGGAGAGAGGGAGGGAATGGAGGAGGGAGGGAGGGAATGGAGGAGGGAGGGAGGGAATGGAGGAGATAATTCATCAAAGCAGTTTTTTTAAACTGATAACTACGACACTCACAATTCATAAAAGTATATTTGTATAAAGACAAATATGAGCAGTAGTTTTATTATGAGAGGTAGTTACACTGTCAAAGTGTCTTTGAGGGCCGGTGTCTGGTGCCGCTGGGTCTTTACATGGGGCTGTGGAACAACACAGGAGTCAGTTCTTTCTGCTTTCTCAACGGCTTCCCATCAAAGCTGTACAGATACAAGTTTTCATTATGTATTGTGGATGTCGTGTGTGTGTGTGTTCCCCCTCACCGTTGCACCAGGAGTCCCCAGTCATCAGATAAGGCAGTGTGCTCTTAAATGAGTTCAGAGTCTGGATGGCCTGGGCCCTGCAACACACCATCACCACCATAATCATCATTCTCCTTCACCACTACCCTCATCAACCACCACAACCATCATCATCTCACTGATAGAAGTGCAGTGGTATACATAAACCAATATCATGAAAGGAATGAAGTCTTGATGAACAGCACACTAGCGTTGCAGAGAGAGCAGTAGAGGTGTAGTGTTTATGTTCGAGTTGGCCTACATGATGTAGTGTGTTGTGGTGGTCAGTGGAACGGTCAGGTACCTCTCAGAGATCTCTTCCTTCATAGGGCTGTAGTTGTAGTCGCAGTCAGTTCCACCCTGCTCAAACACACAATACAGCAACGTCACAATTTTACTTATTCAAAAGCAGTTTGTTTCCTGAATTGACCCCAATCGTGCTTTATGCTATGAGCATCCCTCCCTTTGCATATATAGATATATCTGTAAATTGTAGATCCTCACCGTACTGTAAATCAGTTTATACTTCAGAGTTTTGTTTACATTTACATTTTAGTCATTTAGCAGACGCTCTTATCCAGAGCGACTTAGTTAGTGAGTGCATACATTTTTCATACTGGCCCCCCGTGGGAATCGAACCCACAACCCTGGCGTTGCAAGCGCCATGCTCTACCAACTGAGCTACAGGAGGGTCACTGTATTTATATTGTATATTCTATGTGTCTGTATTCTGTTTGTACAACGTCTATTGCTGGCAGCACCTATTCACGGAGTCAAATTCTGGGTATTTGTAAATGTACTTGGCGAATAAAGTGATTCTGATGCTATGAGCTGACCTGGTCTGGATGTAATGCGTGTAGAGTAGGGGGCCAGCTGTTGCTGTGGACCAGGGCAGGCTTAGGGTTGGGGCTGGCTACAGGTCTCCAAGATCGTCCTGCACTCTCCTCATCTAAACCCACACACATTAAAAATAGGTTTACAATCTCTCATATTAAAGGTAATTATTGACCGACAAAAACAGAATTATCAGAATTTCCCACTAGTAGGTTTTCAGTTTATATTGTGATTGTGTGTGTGTGTGTGTGTGTGTGTGTTAGCACATTTCTATTGACCCTTTTAGAGGCACAAACCTTTAATGTGGATAATTATTCTCTGGTCGGTCTTAGAACCAGGAGGCCCATCTGTACCAGTGGTGGAGCTATAAGACAAAACAGAGAGAGAGATCATTTTCACAAAGTCCTGTATAAGAAGTATCTAACTAATGGACTTCCAATCTTATTTCCAAATTCAAACCTAACACGATCATACCCTTTCTCAGTGGCCCATGAGGGACCTGCACCCCTGAGTGGTAGGGCTCTCCCTGCCCCAATGGTGGTCCTGGTTCTAGGGCCCCTTCCTCCCCTGGTTGACCCCGGCCTCGGGTCACTGTCCTGGGGCACGCTGCCAAACAGCTCTGGGTCATCCAGGAGAACATCCACAACAAGGATGTCCTGCTCGTAGGCTGTGAACTCGTCCAAGAGGTCAGCTTTGGGGTCGCTAGCCAGCTTGACCTTTGACCCTGCCCTGACCTCTATTTCCTGGTGTTGAGTGGGTGACCCGAAAGAGGAAGGAGTGCCGGCTTCCTGGTTCTCAGACATGACCTTAGTACAGGAGGTGGACTGATTATGATGGTCGGCATCATCATCATCATCATCAGTACAGGGTTGGGTTTTAACAACAGGCTCTAGTCTCCCATCTCCAGAAGACTGTGATTGCCCCTCTTCACCACATGTCCCATCATCTTCATCTCTACCATCATCCTCCTCATCTTCATCAGTGGAGGAGGCCTGGGCCTGTGTTCGAACACCTACTGCACTCGACAACTTCTCTTTCTGATCTACACTGTCATCATCCTTATCATAGTCCTCTTCTGAGTAGCTCGGTGTCTGCAGCATCAGGCGTGTTATGCACAGCACCGAGGTTTGACCTCCAGGAATCCCAGGCAGCCCATGGGCGAGGGTACTGATCATGGCCAACTCAGCCCCTCCCTCTTTGGGCTTGCTGAGCGGCGAGCTCCCCTGTCTGCTCTTCTGCTCTGAACGCTGCTGCTCCTGCTTCTCAGGGCTGGAGGACTCACTGCCTGGCAAAACCAAAACCTCCAGTTCATCCGCTCTTTCATCTCCACTCTGAGCCGCCTCTCCTTCCATTTCATCCCCCTCTCCTCTTCTCTGCACCTCCATTCCCTCTCCCTTTCTTTTTTCTTGAGGCAGAAGAAGAGAGGAGCTGGATGAGAGAAAGGAGGATACAGCTGAACGACAGGAGAAGTCTGGTGGAAGAGGGGACGACTCTGCTGAGTGAAATGAGTCTGTCTCACTGTTCACAGCTGACGGGGAGGAGGTTTCATTGAACATAGGACACAGGTGAGGCTGAGGCTTCCTCCTAGGAGAGGAGGGTGGAGGGGAGGAGGGAGTAGGAGAGGAGGAGGGAAGGGAGGATGGATTAGGAGAGCAGGATGTATGGGACATCTCCATGTTTCGGGATGCAGATGTGAAACGCAGAGGAGAGGGGGTGGAGGCTGTGTCTATGTCCATGTCACTACCGAGGCCTATAGGAGAGGGGGTGGAGGCTGTGTCTATGTCCATGTCACTACCGAGACCTATAGGAGAGGGGGTGGAGGCTGGGTCAGGTGAGGGGGTGGAGAAGTGGGTGGTGTCCGTCTTACCGCCGCCACTGACTTTAGGTGGAGAAAAGGTTGAGACAGAGTCCGTTTTAGGTGGCGAGAGGCTAGAAACGGTGTCTGTGTCAGTTTGAGAAAGGCTGGAGGAAACAGAAGGCGCTGTATCAGTCTCAGTCTGGTCTTTGGATAGGGTGAGGAGGGTGGAAGTTTTGGGTGGAGGGGAGGTGAAAGCTTTGTTGCAATGGAGACCCCTAGTTCTGAGTTGGGACTGTGGCTTCTTCTTACACAGGGGAAGGAGGGATGGGTACGCCTTGCTCGAAGTGTCAGGAAAGCGTAAACAATATGTCACGCTCTCATCCTCCTCTTCTCCTCCTATTCCGTTCCTCACGTCTTTCTCTTCTCCTTCCATCATGTTTCCCTCTCCCTCTTTTCCATCTGCCTTCATCCCATTCCTATGACCCGAGACCTGGTAGCTTGTCTGTGGAGTGTATTCAGAGAGTGTACAGTGAGAGGGAAGAACTGTGGTTCTCTCAGCCCTCACCAGTGAGTCTCCATTTCCGTTCACCAGGGCTCCATTAACACAGCCCACAACTGATGACTCAGACTCCGCGGGGGGTGTCCGTGTTCCATTAGCGTCGAGGACTGATGATGTCACAGAGAGTGACAGTGCAGAATCAGGTTTGGGGAAGGGCCAGGAGAGGTAGGTGCGTGCACAGGACAGGTGCAGCCTCTTCATGTAGGCCACCACTCTACGACAGGAGAACAGGTCTTGGTCCTCAGTGTCGCTGTCTGAGTCTCCTTCCACTACGTTCTCCTCGGACCAGGGAGACAGCAGCCCGTTGGCAGGGGGCGCCAGTGACTTGTCACCTCCCTCGGGCCCTCCCCTCCGGCCACCATTTTGCGTCACCGAGTGGTGTAACCTCACAGGAGCGTCTGTAGCGTTGCTATGACTACGACTGACATCACTCGTGTGTAAATGCGGCGGGACGTCACATGGCATCCTACTGCCTCCGAGGGAAGCCGTAGCTATTCCAGAATTCCGTTCTGGTTCGTTTGGACTAGAATGTTTTTGCTCCTTTGTGTCTCCGTGGACATCTCCCAACCTCATCCGCTTAGCGACTGGCTTTCCTGTTTCTACGACATCACTTCCTGTTCCCGAGTCTTCAAGAATGCCTCCGTCACGCGTTCCAACCCCGCTCGACCCCCTGCTCACCTGCTGCTTACCTAGTAAAAGACAAGCAAAACCATTGGTGGAGGCTTCGGACGTCCCGCCCTTCGAGGCGGTGAGAGATGCAGAACAATTGGACTCAGTCAATCCATGCTCCCCAGTGTGCATGCAGTGGTGATTTTCAGTCGGCGTCAGAAGCTGACCACTCTTCCCACACTGAGAACAGTGATGCGACTTCTTTCTACCAGGGCGCTCCCCAGTCTTCTCACTCCCATGGCTCCCTCTGCTGCGACAACTAGGCCCTAACAGACTAACTTCTCTCCGATAGTCCCGCTTGAAACAATGCACCACTTTGGAAGTCAGGAGCTGGGCAGGCAGCAGGCAGGAAAAGTCCCCAACCGAGATGTCACATACTTGAGCTACGTCACAGAGCTTGACCTTGGGGTAACTCCCTATCCAGATCACCAACTTCTTGGGGGCCTTAATGGTGGAGGTGAAGTTCTTCCTGGTTTTAACCCTGACCTTAGGCTGCTCAAGCCCTACTACTCTGCTGAGGACGCTGGCCCTGCCTCTGCCTGTCACTCCAACTGGCTCAACCCTGGGCAGCTTCCTTCTCTTAGGGGGCGTGTATTTAATGTCGCCACACAGGGCGCAGCACAAGGTTTTGACCACTCTCCTGACTGACCGCTGCAGACAGGATGGCGAGCTGACGGGGGGTTTGGGGCGACGGCGTGTAACAATGGGACTCCTATCAATATCTGGAAGCGGAGATGAACACTGTCAGTTGATGTATGTTTTTTTAGGCTAACTATGGGTGTATCTCAATAGTTTCAACTGGCATCCTCTCCTTGACTCCTCTCCTTCATTTAACCTCATTTGAATATTTAGAATAGGGGACAATAATATGGTGGACGCCTACCAGGAAAAGGCCTACACTTGTCCAGTTCTTTGACATCAGTGCAGATGAAGGGAAGGAGACGAGGGGAGAAAAGGAGACAAGGAAGTCACTTTCCACTATTGAGTTGCAACCTATTGGCTAAGTAGTCTGATAATGCATCTACTTCAACCAATGACATATATTAACCCTGGATTGCTGTTGCTATGTATTGGCCATTGAGAGGCTTTGACATCACCGGTTGGCTATATTGGCACTCCTTAGTAGGAGTAGTCCTCCATAGGAATGAATGGAATTCTACATTATTTCAATTAAATGTTTCAAGGCCAAAATTACATGTATTTAAGCATTTTTGTTGTAGTGGGGACAGTAACATTAGTAATCTAAAAAAATTACTTTAAGGAAAATGTTTGTATATTTTTTTGTATGTTTTATTTGTATGTTTAGCTCACATAATATAATTTAAAAGTATGCATTAAAGTGTCTAATAGAATAAACGTGTCAAAAATGTAGACATTGTAGAGTGTTGCAAAGATGGCTGCGCGGTGGCTTCAATACAGCGCCCCCTGTCAGTCATCGAGGGTTTATACACATTGACTTCAACTCATTTTACCATAAATCACGTTGTGATTAATTGGAATCTAGCTAACATCATTGCACATAAGCTAGTACTACTACTAAAACTAACATACCATGCCAGTTACAATCAATTGAAATCAGGCTCAAACGTTATAAAAGTTACAACTAGATAACTTTTCATGGGTTGATCAAAGCTGAATTACACCTAGAGAGACTTGTCAATGCATTAATGGTCTAGCTACTGTGTTACTTCCATGAAATACAAATTCATGCAACTTGAACGCTATCTAGCCAGTTAGCCATGGCATGTGAAAGAAATGCCTGCTAGTCATCAACTGTCTCCTGGCAAGCAAGAAATGCAGACTGCGTGGAGCACTGCATTCATAATGTAATGTTGGGTCGACAAGGTAACAGACATTCCACAAGCAACAGCTAGCCTCAACATTGACATTCAATCATTGCTGAAAGTAGAGTTAGCGCCAGAGTGTGCGGTACTGATAACAAGCCAGCTAGCTAGCTAGCTAGCTAGCTTAAATGCTAGTGGGCTAGCTAGCTAGACCGAGCATGTTGAGGCAGGCAAGCTTGCATATGAAACCAGTCGATCACATTATCGATGTAGTGCTCCATTCAATACGGTAAAATTGTAATAAATTAATCTTACTTGAAATCCCATTAAGTAGAGAGAATGCACTTTTTACGGCGTTGCCAGAATCCACTTCGATAGGTTCTGCAACTCTTCGTTCTGTACCTGCACTTGTAGCTGACGTTGCAGATCGAAAGTTTTCAACTTCAAACTTTCCTTCCCTCCCTTGCTCTTTTCGCAGTTTCAAAGCAGCACTCACCCGGTTATTTGCGGCAACATTGGTTCTTTTTCGTGACTGAGCAGGAGACTGCTCTTCAACTGCCTTGTCTGGCTCTAAACAAGAGACGTTCCTCTTGCGCTCTATTGATCGCGTTCTTCTCTGCACAGATTTTCTAGTTGTCTTGGTCAATGTCGCTGGCGGCTTGCCAGCAGCAAAATCTCGAGTTTTGACAGCTGCACGGCTCGCTCTCACGCTGGACTTCACCAATAGGTCGCTCTTTATGTAATAAGAAACGTGCCTATAATTTTTACCCTGGGAAATTGACTGGTTAAAAGTATTGGTTCTATCAGTCAGTTTGTTGTTGGAGCCCCCTCTGCCAAAGCACACCGCGAACTGCAGCCTGCAACATAATTATTTATTGTGCCCCGCTGTCACCCCATTCGGCCTAGTTGCAGATTTACTTATCGTGTGAGGTCCCCCGACTTTAGCCTGGACATATTTGCTTCTAGTATATGGCCCATCTACTTTCACCTCAAAAGTGATTCCCAGTGCTCAATTGCCCATTGTATTTAAAATAATTTATCTTGGACAGCGCCATACCTTCACATTCAGTCAATGGTGGTGACCTCTGTTCCCCACTGTCAGCTGGCACCGCAGTTGTTTTTTCCACAGCTGTCTGACTCGCAAGGTGCCCTTTTTCTGTCCCCAAGTATGGGGGGAAATTATGATTTTCGGATTTCAAGACTGAGGATTCAGTGTTCCCCAAAACAGAATCATCCTTCGTTTTCACTTCGCTGTTTTGTAAAGAGCATTCCAGTGTTTTCCCGATGCGTTTAGGATCGCCATGTGTTTCGCCGGTGGCTTGGTGCAACACATTGAAGGGCCGTCTCCGTCTGGGCACGCTTGGCAGTCCATTATTGCCTTCAACTTTCAGCACGTTTCTATTTAATTTTACCCTCCCTGTAGATGGGGGCATGGTCGCATTTCAGAGCTATTTTATCAGTGAACAGTGAAAATATTTAATTTGCAGTTTTCTCGAATGCCATTCGAGTTTGGTCAACTTTGCTGAAAAATCTGTTCGAAAGGTACCTTTGATAGAAAAAATCTAAACCAAAATTGGTGTCACTTCTCACGAATAAACTTAACTTAGGCCACGGGAAATAGCATGCATGGACTAGAAGTATTTGTCGGCTGATAAATAACACAAATGTCAAATTCAGACTAGCTGAATGCGAAAATCGCCCCGTTCAATTTCGATGCAAACTCAGAATTAATAGGGCTAAACAATAAGAATGTCACCGAAAATAGTAGCCCTACACGTTTTGTTTACACAAATTCTGCTTACAAACAGCTCTGGTTTTAAACGTTGTTCTCCGTTGTCGTTAATTGAAAATGTGACGTAGAGCCTGTCCAGGCTAACTCTCCCTGCCTCATTTCCCATTTAAATCACACCTGCTGTTTCAGGGGAGCTTGATGCTATTCTACTGGGCATGCGCAAAGCCACGAACGTCTAGACATGAAGTCTGAATTTGCAGTTTGCGGATCTGTGATTTGTAGGCCTAATAATGCAAAGTGCATGGTCAGAGTTGAAAACGTGAAGATTTTCCGACATCGCTCTGATTTGATTTGTGGTCAAACTGACATCAAGTTTGTTAGATACTGTAGCCTAGGCTACATTTTTCGTTTAGTCTATCCTATGAGAAAAAGTCAAACATAATTAATAATTCAACAACAGATAGGCTATGAGTTTGAATGCTGAGCATGATCCCATTATTCAAAAGTTGTCGATGGATGCAAGTTAAAGCCCCAAACCAGAGAAGCTACTAGAACTATGCCTATACACCTCACATAGATTACATGGCTACAAAGACTAAATGGATACAACACAGGACTACAATGCAATACATCTTTATTGTCCATGAAAGGCAGTTTCACAAGACCATTGAATAATAATAAAAAAAAATATTAGGCAGAGATCTGTATATAATGACGAGATGCTCATGTCTCCGCCATAACAATAGGCAGATTTTTGTCAGATTTTGGCGAGAGCAAACGTCTCACTTCGTGTTTTCCTCTCTGTACTAGGATAGCTGTAGCCGACAATTAAATTCTTTAATCATTATGTCAAACAAATCAAAGTGTATTGGCCACGTGCACAGGGTACAGTGAAATGCTTGTTTGCTAACTCTCCTCAACAATGCAGTACAATAACAACATCAATACAACAGTCCCAAAATTACAAGTAGTAATAGAACGTAGAAGAAAAAAAGGGTAATAAAAACTATTATGAGAAGTATGTAGGCTACATGATAGAATATACAGTAGCCTATGATTGAGTTATACAAATGAAGACTGTTTAATACAAGTAGTAAAGGGAGTAAAGTGACTTGGTATAGCAGCATAAATAAATAGTAATAATAAATAGTAACAGCAGAGGTGAATGTGCGTGAGTGCGCGTGTGCGAGAGTGTATGTGTGTGTGTGTCTGTGTCTAGCAGGCCAGATAAGGGCCAGGTTGTGCCAGATTGTGTCACATTAACCTTGTATCCTCATTGACCTTTTGATTATTGTCCAGTCATGTGGTCGAGTGCTGCAAGGAAATACCTATTTAAGCTGCAGCTGTTTGCACAGTCAACTTACACACAGCCTATGGGCCGTCTGCAACACCCTACACTACCATTCCATTCCATTCCATATAACCACAACATACATTACACAACACTAGAGGTCAGGGATAGAGAGGGCCCCTTGTGTTGGGATGTAGCCGCCACCCTCTTCACTGCAGAGGCCACGGGTGAAAGGTATTTGACATATGTATTTAACCCAGCTCTGGAAGTCAGGGGTCAGGATTGAGGGGTCATAGGTGAGAGGTCAAGGAGAGACCCTGGTGTTGGGAAGTAGCCGGTCTCGTCACCACAGCGGCCTGATTCACAACACCAGCTGCCCCGCCCTACCAGACCTGACCAGTAGATGGTGCTCCAACTGCCCCGCCCTACCAGACCTGACCAGTAGATGGTGCTCCAACACCAAACACAGTGGTCTTCTGTCCTGAGGGAAAGGGAGAAGAAAAGAGGGATAGAAATGAGTGAGAGAGAAAAATGGAGAGGGACCACTAAATTCCCTATAAGCTCTAATATGACTGAAACATAGAGAGAGAGAGCGAGAGAGAGTGAGAGGGAGAGAGAATAAGAGAGAGAGAGAGAGAGAGAATTCCACAAAGAATTCGAAAACAAACCCAATTTTGATAAACTCCCTTATCTACTGGGTGAAAAACCACAGTGTGCCATCACAGCTGCAAGATTTGTGACCTGTTGCCACAAGAAAAGGGCAACCAGTGAAGAACAAACACCATTGTAAATACAACCCATATTTATGTTTATTTATTTTCCCATTTGTACTTTAACTATTTGCACATTGTTACAACACTGTATATATACATAATATGACATTTGAAATGTCTTTATTCTTTTGAAACTTCTGAGTGTAATGTTTACTGTTAATATTTATTGTTTATTTCACTTTTGTTTACTATCTACTTCACTTGCTTTGGCAATGTTAACACACGTTTCCCATGCCAATAAAGCCCTTAAATTGAATTGAATTGAATTGAATTGAGAGAATAAGAGAGAGTGAGAGACAGAAAGACAATAAGAGAGAGAGAGAGAGATACAGAGAGAGAAAGGGAGACATGAGCCTTCCTAGCTCGGGTGTGACATTCCTCTCACAGCCAGGGAGAATCCTGGGAGATTCTGCTGCATCTCCTTAACTGACAGGCTTTTACCCACAACCCCTTGCTCTAGTGCCATCACACTCTGAGGCCTGACACGACACCCATCGCTCCCTATGCAGATTTTATAATCAGGATGTGTGTGGGGGGAGAGAGGTTAGGGGAATATAAGCTTTTACTTTGCATTTCAAATGATTGGGGATTAGTACTCGTATGAGATAAATGGGAAGAGAGAGAGTCAGCTCAAAGTCACAAGTCAGTCAGCCGCTCGTCTTACTGTAGTTGACTTTCATGCACCATTTAAAATCTCATGACTTAAAGGAATCGGAAAAGCGAAGCAGCTAAAAACGTAGTTAACGGTAGTTAAGTTCTCATAAGTTCTCAACTTTACATTCTCCTCTCTATGTCTCTCTCTTCCTCAAGCACTTCTCAAACTCTCTCTGTCCACAATGAGGTCCCTAACATTTTTTGGTTGTAAACTGAGGGGTCTTGGTGCTTTATAAATGTTATGGTTTTAAAGAGCCTGTCAAAGAGCCTTCACATATTATAACTAGGGCCCAGAGCTTTTCTTGGTCAGGTCAAGTGACCTTAATTTAAAGAGCCATAGAGTTGCAGGATATTGCAGAGTATCACCATTAGAAAGACCTTGTTAATAATGAGCTTGGGTTTCAATACATCTCTGCTCTGCTCTCAGGAAGCAGAATCAAACAGGGAACTTGGCCTGCCATTCCATTTGTATGCTGACAGTCTTGTCCTAAGTTGAACCCGATCTGTTCCATTCATATATTCTCATCTACACACAGGCTGTTTTCAGTGTGTAGGAAGCAACCACGCTCGGATAATGACCAGTAACCTTGCCTGAGACCTGAAACAACAGAACGGTCTGACTCTGAACACAGACCAGAAGATTATAATGACAGAGAGTAGAAAACAGAAGAAGACATAATGATCAAACAGATCCCAACATGGAAATACCTTCCATGAATCCAGAATAACACAAAGTAAAGATGAGGGATGCTGCCTGCTGTCTGGTCATATGAGCTCAGTAGAAAGAGAGGGAGAGTTGATAGACAGACAGAGTTGATCATTAGTAATGTGTTAAATGGAGAGACAGACCCACAAGGCCATATAACTGCAGCTGTCTCAGTTGGGAATAGACTGTAATGATCGCTCACACACCCTCTAACCAGAGACAGACAGAGGAAATGTGTGTGCTTGTGTGTGTGTGTGTGTTTAATGTTATGTAAAAATGTAGACTTTCCCCCTGCATTCCCTTTATTGTATTGTATTGTATTGTATCGTATCATATCATATCATATCATATTGCATACTGTATTCCATTTAATTGCATTCAGTTTAATTAAATGTCATTACATTTGATTATATACCTGGCCAGTGTAGAGCTGGAGAGAAATGGAACGGACAAGGAACAGTTCTAGAATTCTATTAAATCACCCTGGATTCCACATTCTATGGTTGTTATAGAATTCCTTAAATAGCCCTTTTTTCCACATCCTATATGGTTGCCATGGCATCCAGCATCCAGCCTCCAGCTTTAAGAGAACGCCCACAAGCTTTTAGAAATGTGGACCTGTACTGTATAGATTCACACCGTTGTCTCTGCATGCAAGAGTGTCTAATAATACCTATAAAATACCCCCATTTGGTTATGATGATGCTGGTGGTGGTGATGATGATGATGGTGGTTTTATGTATACATTTAGGGTTTTGTCATATGTGTGTGTAGGTTCTCTATTTCTCCATCTTTTCTTCTTCATGGTCAGTAGTTCAGTTGGGTGTTGGGGGGGGGTGGGGTGAATAGGGTATTAACAATGCATATAGGCAGAGTTTGCCTGGACTATGTGTGTTTGTGTATTCCTCTAATGCCGAGTTTGTCCTGAATATCCCCTAAGAACTCTGAGAAACCTACTGTGAGATTTATAGGTGTGAAATCAATTAGTATGAGAGAGAAACGTCCTGTTATAAAACTCTCCCCATCAACCTACAGGGATATAGCCATCTTGTTTCGCCTAGCTCTCATACCGACTGGGTTTGAACCATCTGCACGACACAAAAGTGTGTCAGCCCACTGAGCTAATGCCCTTGGCATAGGTTCTAGGACCTAACGCAAGTATTCAGGTCTCAGGCAAGGTTACCCATTGCGCCATACACAGGAGAGGTGAACATAATATGGTGGATAGTCAGAGACTTACTGGGAAATTAGCTTTTAACTATCCGGTCCGATCCGGTCCTATCCGGTTGTTATACATTCAGTGCAGATGAAGAAGAGACGAAGAGAGGGAGACACTTTAGATTATTGAGATGCACTTTGTATTTTCCCTTAAAACACTCAGAGACAGACAGGGTGAATACATTGGGCGCACCTCAACACTTATGCAACTGTAGATTGAGTTGGAAAATAAAGATGTCGAGCCAAAAAGCCTCTTTAGTGGAGAAAGCAATCTCAAGTGTGGTTTGTGTGTGTGTGTCAGAGTAGCGGGGGAAGGGCGGTGACTGGATGTGGGTTTTACTCTATGCCCACCCACATACACACAGCTTGATAGCCGACTCATGACCCTATCCCTGCTGTCCTCATGTCCCCTACAGAGAAAACTGGAGAGAGAGAGAAAGAGAGAGGGGGGGAGAGGTCACAGACTGACTAAAGATGAATCTCTATAGGGAACCCACCTCTGTCTGCTCTCTCTCTCTCTCTCTCTCTCTCTCTCTCTCTCTCTCTCTCTCTCTCTCTCTCTCTCTCTCTCTGATTTTGCCTTGGGCTGCAGTAATAATAGATAGTAATCTAATGGCCCCATTCTATTCAGCCATATTGGAAGAGTCATGAGACGGAGAGAGAAACATAGAAAGAGAGAGAGAGAGAGAGAGAGAGAGACATAGAGAGACATAGATACATAGAGAGAGACATAAAGAGAGCGACAGAGAGAGAGAGAGAGTGAGAGAGAGAGATACATCGAGAGACAGAGAGACATTCAGAGAGAGAGCGAGAGAGAGAGAGACATACAGAGAGAGAGCGAGAGAGAGAGAGACACATACAGAGAGAGAGCGAGAGAGAGACATACAGAGAGAGAGAGAGAGAGAGAGAGAGATACAGAGAGAGAGCGAGAGAGAGACATACAGAGAGAGAGTGAGAGAGAGAGAGACATACAGAGAGAGAGCGAGAGAGAGAGACATACAGAGAGAGAGAGCGAGAGAGACAGAGAGACATACAGAGAGAGAGCGAGAGAGAGAGACATACAGAGAGAGAGAATGAGAGAGAGAGACATACAGAGAGAGAGCGAGAGAGAGACATACAGAGAGAGAGAGAGAGAGAGAGAGACATACAGAGAGAGAGCGAGAGAGAGAGACAGAGAGACATACAGAGAGAGAGAGCGAGAGAGAGAGAGAGAGAGAGACAGAGACATACAGAGAGAGAGTGAGAGAGAGAGAGAGAGAGAGAGAGAGAGACAGAGACATACAGAGAGAGAGAGAGAGAGAGAGAGAGAGATACAGAGAGAAATATATTATTTATTTCCATCCATGCATTATTTAGTCTGGAGGAAGAGGAGTCTAATCAATGAACAAAATCACACCACACACACACATACACACACGCATGCTGTGGCAGTAGTGATAAGGTCTTAGGTTGGATAGTCATTTTGTTCAGCCCAGTGTTAACTGAGTTTTCCTGATGAACTAATTATAGAAAATGCAGAAGTGGCAGTATTTGCATTCATAGAAAAAGCTTTGAATTAATCCGGGCCATTTTCATAATCTGAGGCATGTGTGTGCTTCAGGGGTCTGGTCGGGGCAAGTCGAGCCCCACCATCTGTGTAAGAAAATAGAACTGTCCTTGTGTGATAGTATAGCTATATAACTGTTTATAACTGTCTAAATACATAATACAGTCCATAGTTAGGCATTGTGTGATTGTATATAACTGCAATGCATAAATAACCTTTGTGTTCGTATAGAGATTAAGATCGATGTGCCAGAGGAGCACTAACTCCGATGACTCCTTCAGGTGCCAGGAGTGTGTGTGTGTGTGTGTGTGTGTGTGTGTGTAAAGCTGTAAAGAAACTACTAGTTCAGCTCTTTAGAAAAATCCACTCAGCAGTAGACACTGTTTTATTGAAATGTACAGTGTGTCCATCAGTTGGTACTTAATGGCTAACAGTAACAATTGTATTCACAAGAGGACATGGTTCGTTCCTCCCTTTTATATATTTTTTATATATATATTTTTTTTATATTTTACATTTTATGTAGAAATTGTGCACCAATATTGAATTTTAAAAGTCTGTTATATCGAAGTGCCCTTTAATATAGACCACATGGAGAATTCAATAAATCCGATTTCTATATGAATAAAGACTCGCTAAAGTGCCAAAATTCAGCATTTTGAAATGTCCCTCTGTGCACCCTCTGTGACTTCCAGGAAGATTTAAACCTATTTAACACCAACATTTCTCCAAGTTTCCACCATGATTGTAAAGCCCTAGCTATTTTGTTGCTTTGACAAAGTAATTTCTGAAGATTATAATTTATTTAATGTGATTAGTGATTCATTGTAAGGTAAAAACAACAACAACAACCTGTCTCTCATTTTAACATCAACCCTGTTACGTGAACTGAACTCTCAATTTGGTGAAACTAAAAAACTATCTCCAAAAGAAACATTGAACATTTAATAGTCAAATCATAGTGTTAAAGCAGGTGAGCTGGTTCTACTCTTTTTGGCTATTTTCTGGTGTTTTGTGGTGGAAAACCGAGTTGGTCGAGCGTAACATGCCAACCTTTTTATTTTTTAGTGAAGATTGCGTTCAATTGCTTCTTACTGTTGCACACAACAACCTACCATTTCCCCTGTAACAAGGGGATTTATGGCTGATTTAAGATGAAATTGTCAACCCTGTTACTTTATTTGGCACTTAATAGGCACTTACTATAGTCAACAACAAAAACAAAAAAACTCTTGAGATGGGAAAACATGTTTTTTATTAAGATGAACATGTGCTCTTTATGAAAGAATGTTAAAATGAGGTGAAATCAAACGTTTTTTCTTCACCAAGTTACACATCTCAAAAGGCACAGAATTGGTGGAACGACCAACAGGTAACTCTATTTCCATAGAAAACATAATATCTATACATTATATTGGGATAATGTATTTTATCTTAGCAGTTTTATATTTGGTGAACAGTGGATATGGTGTTCGAGAGAGATTGAGAGAGAGAAAGAGAGAGAGAGAGAGAGAGCGAGCGAGAGAAAAATGGAGAGAGGGATAGAGAGAAAGAGGAAGAAATACTGGAAACTTCCTGGCTGCCATCACAGACTGTGTGTCTGAACGGCGGCCATTTTACAGGGATGTTCCGGAATGTCAAATCAGGGTAATTGTTGCTTACGACGACAGTTCCTAGTGTTCCCAGCATCATGTACTCAACAACGTCTCAATTCATTCACACTGCTGCTGCCAGACTGGTACGTCTAAAGAAAGATATGCACTTTCCATTCATTCTGTGTCTAAAGCTCTAATCAGACCACCACAAAACTGCCCAGGACCACATATCCAGACAGAACACATGCACGCACACACACATACACAGACACACGTACGCACACACACACACACACACACACACATGCGTACACGCATACACGGACACAAACTTGCATGGACACCCCCTCTTACAGCCACGCTATGCCCCAACGAAACAGAGCTTTGGATGAGAAGACGGAGGACAGAAAGGGAGAGAGACAAAAATAGAAAATGTGTGAATTTAT